>NC_048447.1:13682419-13988981 GCF_004353265.1 Vitis riparia | reverse complement strand
CAAGTTAGTGAAACTTTCACTCAGTTAAGAGATTGAGGAGAGTGGACGTAGGCAAGGAAGTGTCAAACCACTATAAAATCTGAGTTTGATTTCTCTAACTCTATCTCTTTATATTTGCTTCTCTTTGCTTAAATTTGTTGTGTTTAAAAAGAATTTTAAAAAACCCAATTCACCCCCCCCCCCCCTCTTGCATGTTTTTCTCTTTTAAGATTGACATTTATTTTCTCACATCAATTTCCAACTTTTTATTCCATTTTGAATTATCTATTAGATAAATGGAGATGAAGCCTAAGGTCTAGGTTTAAGATTTTAAGCGTTTTAACACTTTTGTGTAGATATCTGCCTCAAGGTAGATAATAATAGTAAAACCTTAAATAACTAGATATCAAGAATCATAAAAAAAAAAAAAAATCCTTAATATCAAGGAATAGACAATTATACCATCACATTAATGCAAACTAACATTAAAGACCATTTACTCTTCATACCAATGCCTTAACACTTACTTTATTCCATTATTTAGTTTAATCATTCTCATTGTTTCCCTTCAAATCCTAACCCTAGGTTTCATACTTCATACCCCAAGAAAGCCCTTTAGTCTCTCATGGGTGTGTTGTCACCTACACAATCCATTAAAGAAAAATAACGAACCATTCTTGAAAATTAAAGAATTCAAAAATAATGTATTGATTGATAATAATGGAAAAGAAAAACAAATCAAGATCTCATTTTTATCTTTTTCTCCTTAACAAAAATTTGATTTCTTCTAAAAAAACCCTAAAAACTGAGTTTTTATAGTTTGGATAAGAGCCCTACATGTGATATGTTCATATTGTCTACTTATTTTTTTAAAAAAAATTTACTTAAAAAAACTAAAAATTAATAAAAATATAACTTTTGAATGTTTGAGCCCCACTTTGGGTTTGAGAAATGTCAAAATAAGTCAAACCTTTGAATTTGCAACTAATATCAAATTGGGCTGGCTCATGTCGAAATGGATTGCGACATGCATTTCGACTTTGTGAGTTGTTGAATTTCGACATGGATTTTGAAAAATTTTCATTCCTACAAAAAAGTAAGTCAAAACGGCTATGCAATTTTGACATGAGGTGTTGTTTTTACACTATCTATTTCAAATGACTATGACATTCATTTCAGCTTCAATTTATACATTATTTAAAGCGTTGGATTCGTGACTTCTTAAGCTTCAAATTGGTCATGGCTTACTAAAAGATGACCATAATAAGTCTTCAAAATTCACGTTAAGGTAAAAGTATGTGCAATTGCTAGGTTTTAAACTCTAATTTCCATGTTGATCTTCAAGCTATGGACTCCAACCTTCTTTCTTGTATTTACATGCCCTCTATTTTTTTCCATAATCTTCATTTCTCATCTCTCATGTTGTGCATTACTCTATTTGTATTTGTTAAAAATCTTATCAAGTTTTATACTTTTGGAGTTTCTTTAAGGTATATTTATCTCATTCTTTACCATGGTTGTAAACGACTTTTGTAACTCGTATCCTTTAAACTTGATATTTAGCTCAAGATATATGTTAGATTCATGACTAAGGTTTTAGCAACAATTCGAGTTTAATTAGATGAATTAAGTCTTTATATTGCATAATTCATTCTCTATTCGTGCCTTTATGACACATTTTGTGGCTCTAATCAATTTCCCACTTGCAAAATTTCAAACTCATACTCCTCAAACCAAAATCTCGTTAGACAAAATCGAATTGAACCTAACTTATTCCGTCAACTTTGGATATGAATCTTTTCGACAATTTTGATGTTAACCTTTTAACTTGATATTATTCATTCTACCTTCCTCTTCATGTGCAAAAGAGCATGACAAATTTTGTTATAATCAAGAGTGAGTAAATTAAAGTCTTAATGACTATCTTAAAGAAATCAAGTTATGAAGAACGCCAAAGTTTGAAAATGAGGTTTTGTCACTACTACTCCATATGTCGTTCCTTCCACCAACTCTAACTCTTAGGAGCCTCCTCAATTCCTCAAGCAACTATTGCCCAAGTTTAAATTCAGCAAGCTAACACCAATTTGAGTGGCCTCTTGAGGACATAAATTGAAATTTTCCTTTTATTGATTTTTACACACACACACACACACACACACACACACACACACACACATATATATAATTTTCTTTAAAAAATCAAGCTTTCGATAACCCTTTAAAGGCATTTAGAGAGGAATCTAGTCAACAAAGTTCAGACTTTTTCACCATTTTTTAGTCTTTTTAAGGTCTTCTCTTCGTAAAGCCATCTTTGGACCAATCTCTTTTAACAAAGAAGACAAGGATAGACTAAATAATACTATTTTGAAAACTTTCAACTTTTGATATCATCGATTTGCCATTTAATCCCACCCAAGTACTATTATTAGAGGTTAATTTAGTTTTCGAAATTCTTATCATTTAGAATATGGGTAGAAACAAAATGTCAATCAAGCTTCCAAAATTTATTAAGATTCTTGTACCTCACAATTAGTTACGGGTAAGGTGACTACAAGAGAATCATTATGGGGAGATGTTACTTCATCAAATGGAATCTATTAAAAAATGAGGTGTCCAAAATGAGGTTTTTAGAGAATTGTAGGTTGAACTTTCACTCCCACTTGACTAAAGATTCTTTGTTGTCCTTCTCTTATGAATTGCTTAGAAAGCTTCTAGTACTTCCCTGTTTTAGGGAAATTTTCTTGCTCCTTAGCCAAAAATTTGTCATTTCCTTAGATACATCTCCACGACATGTTTGAGACTCTTGCATTCTTCCATTATATGTCTATGTAACAACTCACACCCAACTATGTAGATATTATCCACTCTAAACCCAAAATGGTCCTCATGAATTTAAAACGCATTTATAAGGTTAAGATGAGTTTATACATATCTAGCCTTAAAAACTTTTTCTCCTATGTTAAATATTACATCCTATAAATATAATGATATGCAAAATATTTACTTTTTTCTCGTTTCATGGAATCTTCTTTTTGTTGGAGCCACCAAAAGTTTGGAAGTTTTCCCAATTTCCGAAACTCATGGGATGTCATCCAATTATAAACTTGGAACTTTGGGAACATGAACATGTAGAGACTTTACCTTCTAATATACTAGTAGCAAATGTGCTAGAAATCAAACCATGCACTATCTGAGTTACTGCCTAATGAGATAATTTTCCTTTAATCGAATGTACATGCATCTTTAATTCATCCAGATGTATTTACAAAGGTCCCTTATCTTTGACAAAATGAATTGTTCCATTTTGGATTGACTTGTCCTCCACATAGTGGGGTGAGTCCTCTTGAAGTGGTTGCATAAGTGCCAAAGGAGTGCCAGATGGGGCGAACATAGGGAATATAATTGTTGTCATAACTCTTGATTATCCTAGGCCAATGTTTAATTATGCTACAAAGAATGAATCATCTATTCAAAATGCTCTTGTTGCTATTGCAATTAGTCCTCCAAGCATCTCAATGGATCATTTGCTTCATTATGCGCCTTTGCTATCATCCTCAATATTTGCTCTTGTTGATGAGATATTTTGTTCCCACATACGACACCAAAATGTAAGAGCTCAAAACTTATTCTTCTCATTCATGGATTTGATATTTAAACAAAATCTTCATGGGTAATTATGCGAATGTGCACATGTAGCCCTAAAACTAACCCTTGAGGAACGTGAGTCAAAAAAACTTGTCATTCCGTTCTTATTCATTTTGAGTTAGGGGACAAGATGATAGAATCTAATTCTGAATATTTTGCAATGTGACAACCAATTGATTTTCTTCATAGGGTGTTTCCACATTTTGAGTTAGGGAACAAGATGATAGAATCTAATTCCGAATATTTTGCAATGTGACAACCAATTGATTTTCTTCATCGGGTGTTTCCACATTTTGTGGCCTTATAGTTTTCATTTAGTCTCCATCTTCTACACTTTTGTATCATAAACTTGATGGACTATCATTCAGTCAAATTTGAGCGGTCCTTCCAATATCTATGAATATCATTAACTAATCATATTTGAAATAGCTATTAAACAAAGATTTTTTTTTCTTGACTTTTATCAATGTTTAAGCAAATTAAATACATTTGCTTTATTTATTTATTTATTTAAAAAAAATCTAACAAAAAATGAAGACAAAAGAGTTATCACAATTTTTTTTTTTTTTTTTTAACTTGTATGAGAAAAATATTTCATATTTAATATTTTTTTAAATGATATTTTAACTTCATTTCAAGAAAAAGTTATTTGCGTCATTGAACCGGAACCAAGGCCCAAGTTCATCCGGGCTTCAATAGGCCACGCTTCGCTCAACTCGCAAAGATTGAAGAATTTCGAACAGATCCAAGCCCAAATTTCCTCCCTCTCTCTGTCTTTCCCTCCCACCTCAGCGATTCCCAGATGGATGAATTGCAAAGGAAAATGGAGCCAAACTTGGAGCAGACACTGCAAGAGGGAAAGCTCTATCGCCAGATCAATGCCTTAATCGTTGCCTATCTTCGCGACTACAATCTCACTCAGGTTCACTGTTTGTTTTTGGAGAAAATCTCAGCTAACAAATTAGTATAGTTTCCTTTTCTAAGCTCTAAGGTTTCATACAGTGCTTGCCGTAGTTAAGCAGAATTAGAGCCCTAGTTTATTCTTTTGCTTTCTCGGCTACCTAATAGGGTGTGGAAATTTTCTCCTGGTGCTCCGTTTGGTTGGGAGAACCTTGAGGGAAATGAATCTAATTTCTGGTTTCCGGGAAAGTAATTAAGTGAATTGTTTGGTTCGTTCGGACTAGATAAGAACGTTCAAATTTATTTGTGGATGAATAATTTGAACTTCGAATATTGGAACTGTGAAATTCAAGAATCGTGTTTTTTGTAGGCTGCAAGTGCGGTTGCTTCGGCGACAATGACGTCGTTGAATGTGGATACTCCTCCCTATAAGCTTATTGATTTGGTTGCTAAGGTTTGAATTTGGATTCTTAGGGCTTTTGTTGAAATTGGATTGTTGAGTTGGAAAAAGGAGAATTTTTCTGGTCTAAGATGTTAACAGGGTCTTGCAGTGGAGAAAGATGAGATGTTAAAAGGAGGGGTTCCTTCCGCTGCATTTCTTGATTCAGGTGCGGTCATGCCTGTGACATATGGTTCAATCCCAGCTCCTCGAACTGTGGCCGTTGATTTTGGGCAAGTAGTTTCTTAATGTTGCTTTCTTTGTAATTTACGTGCCTTTGTTTTTAGTGCTTCATGTTTTGATTTTTCTTTCAAGTGCTTTGTTGGACAAAATTTGTTGCTAAAAATTAAGGATGTTGATTAATATTGTTACATTACATGTAGTTAGAATGTTACAATATTGGTATAATATTAAATGAATTCAGACCAATGATATCAAATGAATTCAGGAGCATGATTAAGGAAGAGGTTGGGGTATTGGAAGGGAGATGGTCCAATAGGGTGTGACATTTGGAAGCGATTTTGGAAAGGTTGGGATGTTTCTAACCAGTGTTGTCAAAGGCAAAAGGCGATGCCAAGGCGATAGGACCCCTTTTAGCCTGAGGCGAAAGGCGAAAATTAAGGCGATCACCTAACTATAATAAGACAATAAAATAGTATATATATTTACCATTTTACCTATTCTATACTCAACCAATATAAATATTCTTCAATATTCAATACTACTAAATTTTCATCCCCTATGATGCCTTATAAAATTAAGAAAATAGTAATAATCATTCAAAGTGTTAAATATAATACCACAAATCATAAGAAAATCCATACTATTTAGATAAATTCATCATGTCCATATGCATATTCTAATGTTCCAAACATCTAAAAATAAAAATAAGAAACAAAAAGATAATGAACGTCCTAAAGAAGCTTTAAGCATTATCGTTGTAGTCATCATTGAAATTAAAATTGTCATCACTTCCATCAAGACTAGATTGGTATCCCTCCATCTCAGTATCATCCTCTTCAATGTCCTCTAAATTGCTTTCTTTCTCTTCAAAATCAGGTTGTGAAGTAGCAGCCACTAAATCCCCCTTTAAACTTGTCTTTGATCTTGGTCGAAGTCTAGTGGAAATATTTGCATCTCCAACACCTGATGCACTTGCCACTACACCCCATGTCAAGCTATCATCCTCAAAAACCAAGTCATCCTCCGCATGAATGGTGGTGTCTTCTTCACTTATTTTTCCAATCAACCACTCATTACTTTCATCAATATCTACTAATGAGATGGGGTCAATGACGTTGCATCTATCATATTGTGCTTTAAGAGCTTGATTGTATTTAACAAACACCAAGTCATTTAGCCGTTTTTGCTCTAGTTTGTTCCTCTTATTGGTATGAATCTGTAAACATTTATTAGTAAATGTTACCACAAGCTACATTAGTTATAACAACTTAAGTTACTTAACTAATAAAATTTCTAATTTTATAAATTTACATATTATATAATCAACAAAGTATTAAATACTTACGTGCTCAAACACACTCCAATTACATTCATAACCCGATGCACTACAAGTCAAGCTAAGAATCTTTATGGCTAGTTGTCGTAAATTTGGGGTTGTGTTGCCATATAGTTTCCACCATTCAGCTATAATGTTTCAAATGTAAACTAAAAATTAGTAGACTAGCAAGTAATATTTGATCTAATAGCTAACAAAATAAGTAATTTAACATCTTATTTAGAAATATAAACTTTCTTAAAGTACTTTATAGTTTATACCTAGAGCTAGCGTCTTCCTTGATCTAATGGCTATTGGAATACCGAAGAGACCTTCTGCATTCTTATAAGTCAACAACTCACGAATGATCTTATCTTGCACATCAATGTCAAAAACTAATCTATCTATACAAGAATATAATTCTGATGTCACTTCTTTATCAAACTCCACACGAGGGTTGTCATAGAAAAATTCTGGGTTTAAGAAGTGACCGCAACCTACTAAAGAGCCCTTAAGAAGGAAGGGCCTCTCTCACTTTCCTCCCAGCCTCTTTTTAAAAGAGATTCCACCCCTTGCGGTTAGGCTTCAACGTGAATAGGCCCACTTCTAACCTCCCCAGGCCCAATTCTGTTCTGGTCCAATTGAACAGACCCACTTTTAAGCTCCTCAAGCCTAATAAATTGCCCACCTAGTCTGTTGACACCCCCTACTCCTTGACCCCTATTCACTAGGCTTCCTTCCCCAACAACTACCTCAGTGCCATTGACGGTCCCCCCTGCAGAGGATGCAAAAGAAAAGTCTGCTACACTCTTTGAAAAGCTTCCAAAGGATGAAATGTCTTGTACCCCAACCTGCACCTTGAACTGAAACTCCCTTTCCAGCAAGCTTCCACTGTACACAGCGTGTGGTCTTTCCCCAACTTCATCTTCGTCCGCTAAAACACCCACCCCAAGATATCTTCCCACTGACACCACAGTTAAATGGAGAAACTCCCCGACCCAACCACAATTTGAATAGAGCTAGGTAAATCCCTACCAACCAACTTCACCAAAATTCTAGCCCATTGCAACTCTGTGAAGCCGTATTCTCATCCACTGCAATGAAACATCCACAACCATCTCTTATCAATTTAAACACCTCGCAGCTCCAAAGACGAAGAGGGAGACCCACCACCCTCACCCAAGCCTCGTTAGCGATGGCTCCATTACAAAAGCACCCCACCTCCGGGTTCCATTTTTCCAAAAATAAAACGTTCTCCTTAACTCTCCTCTTGCTTCTAGCTAGGACTCGTTTAGCCTCACTTAACAACTCAAACTCAAATAGCAGAAGTCCTCTTCCCAACACAGCTATGTTCAAACTCCCTTTGAGGAGCCAATTGTGATAAGCCCAACTCTTTAGAAAATCCAACTTAGGGAAAGGGATTGAGAAGTTTCCCCACCAGCCCACCAAATAGCAATCCAACTGTTCCAATCTTCCTTGCATCTCCCTCTTCCCCAACTCCAACCAGACTTTGTCTCCTAACCTACCCGTTTTCGATTTTGCAACATCCGCAAAAGTCCTTAGTTCCAACTCCTTTTCCTTCCTAAACACCTCAAGGGATTGAGAATCCTTTAAGCCTCCAGAGGGAACGACCCCAGTCTCTCTCAACTTCTCTGCCAAGATATTCCAGCTTCCAATCAACCCCTTCCCTTCTGGAAAAATTAGACAAAATCTTTTTGCCTCTAGATCACGAACAGAGCAAAGAAGAAATCTTCCCACCTCGTTTGAGCGACGCTCCAGCCTATACTTCCTTCCCCCCTCCTCTCAAACGAGGGACCAACTTCTATCGTCGCTCTTTCTACAGCAAGTCTCAACTCCATCCAACAAACTACTAAGGCTTGCATCCCCAACTCTGATCCAGGAAGGTAGCCCTCTGCATCTCTCCCAAATGCACCCTCTCAACTTCCCTCCTACATCGTCAACCAAAAGCTCAAAAGATTTGGATTCCACAGCAAACCATCTTCTTTCACCCCTGAGGCCTTCCTTCATCTCCATACCCTTCAAACCTCTATATTGAAGTACCAATTCTCCAAGGAATCATAATCATATTCTATTGCTTTATCATTCTCCCCATTATTATTAATGTCCACCCATTCTTTTTCTTCATCCATCAATTGCAGTGATATTTTTCCTCATCCATTAATAATAAGATAATGATTATATATGAGCTCAACCACTAGAGTAGCCAACAATTTTCCTATTTCTTCTATTAAATCATTCCTTTTCCCTTATCTTTAAAGGGTTAATTGGAAGTTAACTAAACCCTTATTTTGTAAAAGGTTTTAACTCAAGCCTAGACCTAAGCCAAAACTTAATTTATACCAATAGTCCACAAAAGCATAAAACCATTAAAACTCTTGAATAATAAGGATTAAACCTCCTATAAAATATATATGTCCAAAAGCACACAAAGGTCCAAAATCTATTAAAATCCTTTGAATATTTGATGCTTAAGCCTCAACAAGGTGAGGCTTAAGCCTTAATTGCCCTGACTAAGGTTGTAGCTTCAAGGCTAATTTGGAGAGCCTCCCATTGAGGGTGGCCTCAAGGCATAAGCCTCAATAACCTTTTAAAACACTAGCCTTCATTCACAATTAGTTTTAGGAAGGATGGGGAGGATTCTTTTCATTGGAAGGTGTTTACAAAGTGGTGCTTCTTAGAGAATCTTTTTCAAAAGCGCTCTCCCTAAACATCTATTCTATCTTCAATTCTTCACATTGTTGGTGGTTAAGGGCTATGATCGCTTGTGTAAGATGGGGTTTCTTGCTTGGGAAATGTGTTTTGTTGTGGTTGGAGATTCTCTCCATTGCTTCTCTCTTGTGTAAAAGGAATAACTATGGTGAAATTGTTGCTGTTACCTGGCATACCTGCAATTCATAGCTCCTTCATTACAACATTGTTGAGTTTTTGTAGGCTTCGCTATTGTCTATTTTTAGCAGATAGTGGTTTTTTTTTTATGTTTTTTCTTTCCTTCTGCGGGAGGATGCTTTAGCTTGTGGAAATGGTAGTTGTGCTTGAAAAAGCGCAAAGGAAAGTGTGGAGATGGCACTACTGAAGTCTTTTTTGGTGTTGCTGTGAGGAGCATGATAAGAGGAGTTATGAAGGGGCAAAGATGTCTATTGTTCATCTTTGGGGGAGCTTGTCTTTTCTTGAGTTCATTGAGAGTTGTGTGTAGGGCTAACCTTGTACACTTGTTCCACTCTTTCTTTTTGTTGTATCCTTGTATACTTCCTTTGTACTAGGGTTTGCCCTCATAATGGCACTCTGTGTGTGTGTGTGTGTGTGTGTGTGTGTGATATGTAATTTTGGACAAGTTGATGAAACTTCCTAGAAGTTGGTTCTCCAATGTTTTGCAAAATCTGTTAACATCTCGATTCTCTATATGTTCCCTTACTGCTTGCTATTCATTTCTGCATATTTTCTCACTAAAGATGTCCTCCCACTTGCAGTTTGTTAATTGTCTTCAAATTGTATTCCCAAGTTGCATTTTTCATATTTTTCCTTTTTGGGTCATAATTCCAGGGTCCACGTCATTATCTCATGTTTTGTGGTTGCTATGCTTGAGTTAACTTATTTGCATTAGGAAATATGGGCCACCCATATTCCCAAATATGATAAAGGTCAACTGCAATATCTGATTATGGAAATCCTAAAATGAAGTTGCTAATGCGTTTCTTTTGCCTAACCAGTGCTGTGCATGATACAAAAGGCTCATCAAAGAGTTTTCCAAAGCATGAGACTCGGCATGTTTCAGAGCACAAGGTACTCATGTATAGAAAATATTCTTACATCATATGCTTTCTCTGCATTAGAATGCTAATTGCTTGCTTCTTGGCTTGTTAATAAAATTTTGTAGAACTTAGCTAGATGTGCAAGGTTTAGTCTTGACGGGAGGTTTGTGGCAACTGGGAGTGCAGACATGTCAATTAAGCTTTTTGAGGTATGATTATGTGCTTAGTTTCCATTCAAACTTGACTATATCTGAGTTTTAAACCACTATTCTCTTCTTCAGATTTCAAAAATTAAGCAAATGATGTTGCCAGATGCCAATACAAGGGATGGTCCAGTGCGACCTGTCATACGAACATTTTATGACCATATACAGGTAATCTTAACATCCTGAATTGGTGTTCATGATGGGCAATCACAATTACCAATCCCTTACCATAAAAATATTTATCTAAGCTGAAGCTGACCTAAAAATTATTATGCTGAGTTTCTTGTAACTACAGGGGAATTGTCGTGGATCTTGGTTCACCTACCAGTTTAAGATTTAAGCCCTGTTTGGGAGAATTTCTTGAATGTAAAAAAGTAGCATTCAAGCAACCTTTAAGGATGTTTGAATTCTGAAATGTGAGCACCACATTACCAACGTAATTTATCAATGTTTTGACAAAAACCAGAGAGATCCTTGGCCTGAAATATATTTTTATTTAAGAATGCTAAAATTATCCTTATTTTATAAAAATATTTTTAAGGCATAGTTCCTAAATTTAAAACTAATCGTGTAGTAGAAATAGTTACTTTTGCTTCTAGCTTTTCTATAATTAGAAGCAAAGGTTAAAATCTATCCCAAGAGACCCTTAATCATGGTGACATCAAAATTTTGGCTCTTAAGTTGTTTCTACAAGAGTGTTTCACTAAGTGTTTAAATCTCTCATCCTGATGCTAGCCTCAAAGGTTAAAAGCTATCCCAAGGGACCCTTAATCATGGTGACATCAAAATTTTGGATCTTAAGTTGTTTCTACAAGAGTGTTTCACTAAATGTTTAAATCTCACGTCCTAGTGCTAGCCTTAAGGTTAGAGAAGGTAGCTTGGAGACTATAACCTTAGTACTAGGGAATTGAGACTTAAGCTTCATGCCCTCAAGGTAAGAGGTAGCCCAAAGACCTTAGCCCTGGCGCAGGAGGGTTGAGGCTTAAGCCTTACTTTGTTCAGGCATCCAACTTTGAGGCCTACACTTTCCCTCATTTGGGCAAAACGCCTCAAGAACAGCTTTAGCCTTTTAAAACATTTGTTTGCAACTTTATGGATTGGTTTGGTTGCATCTGGAAACAACCCAAGTTCCTTAATGTGAATATTAAACTAATTGAATGAGTGTTTTTAAATGTAAAGGTTATTATGGTTGTCAAAGTGGAAACCAAAACTGAAGGTTCTATGCACTTAGTTTTTTTAGAAATTTCCACTAAAGAATTGGAAAACATTCTATTAGAGTTTTGCTCAAATCTAAGCTCATATATTGATGTCTTGATTGTGATAACCTTATTTTGTTAAAAGCATCTCTCTCTCTCTTTGTGTGCCCCCTCCCCTGTGGCTGTGCGCGTGCGCATGTTTTCAAATTGCTTTTTTGGGTTTAGTTCAAAATGTGGTTATCTTATTTTCTCAACAACCTCTCTCCTCCCCCCCCCCTCTTTGTCCTCCCCCATGGTTCAAAGTCACAATATTGGTTGTTGACTAAGGTGGTCTTGAAACACATTAGTCTCGGTGTCTTGGATCGATATTGGTTATATGCAATATATACTACTATAGAAGCTCATATTTTTTTTTAAATTATCGGAAAAAAAAACAATTAAATAGACTAAAAGATTAATAAATTTAACTTTTATCGGATTTAATATTGCTTAAACACTCATAAAAGTATGTGTTCAAATCATTATTTAATATTGTAAATTCTTTTATTTCATAACTTCATGTTAAATTTAATTAATTATAATTTTTAGAAATTAATTATGACCTTTTGATATAATGTTGATACAAGTAATTGTTAATTTCTTAGTATTGTTTTATCCTAAAAATAAAAAAATTAAATTTGCATCCCTTATGTAATTGTATTAAATAAATTGTAATTGTATTAAATAAATTACAACTGATTTTATGTAAAATGTAATTAAATTAAAATTATGACATTTTAATTTTTATAATTAGTCAATTTTCTTTAAGTTGAACATGATCCATTTAACTATACTAATTAGCTAACCCTCAACCACTAGCCCAATATTAGTATCCATTTCCTATTAAAACATTATCATGCCTATTTTTATATCTAATACAATATTTTGACATTAGAAACTGTAACTTGCTAAAGAAAAATTATTTTTTTATAACGAGTTTGTTTGAAAATAAGTATTTTAAACTTTTTGGAATATTTGTCCAATTTTAAAAATGCAACCATTTTAAAGTAATATAATGTTTAAAAAAGAATTAACTTCATTTTTCCACTTAAAATAAGAAAATAAAAACTTATTAATTTTACTTTTATTTGAATTAACATAATTACCAAACCATAACAACCCAAGACCTGTTACCCATTTCTGCCTCACACATTCTCTGCAACTGGGTTGAATAAAAGTACCTTTCCTGATCCAAAAAACTAAACTCCATTTCTAAATCAAATATTTTCCCTTCTTTCCAAGTTCCAGGCTCCTCCTCATTTGCATTGACCCACACCACTATCATGATGCGCCAACAACTCAACTGCCTGGAACTCCAACTCAACTAACATTTTCCCTTCTTTCCAAGTTCCAGGCTCCTCCTCATTTGTATTGACCCACACCACTAACATGATGCACCAACAACTCAACTGCCTATGCTGATTTTACTTGCAGACCTGGACATCTAGGCTCTAGGTGATGTTTAAACCAACAAATAGCATCAGAGAACCAGAGATGTAGCATTTCATTTTCAAGTATAAGTCATCTCTGATGCTTGTCTGTGACCACCAAATCATCTCTGAAGTAGACTGAGTCATTTCATTGTTAATCAAAATACTGAACTTGGATATCCATATCATAATGGGTTTGACCGAGGCAGATACGACTTGTCCAAGTCACACTGGTCTTGGTTGATACTTTTAACCTTGCCACTCCTCTCTTTCTCTCTGTCTGTGTGTCTCCCCCCTCTCTCTTTATCCTTGTCTATGTGTGTGTGTGTGTGTTTAGATTGTATTTTTGGCTTTAGTTCAAAATGGGGCAACCTTATTTTCTCAAAAGTTCCTCTCTCCCTCTCCCTCTTTCAACTCTTGTGTGTGTGTGTGTGAGTGCATGTGCATGTTTTCAGATTGCATTTTTGGCTTTAGTTCAAGTAAATTGATCAATGGATATGTTTCACTTAAAAACTGTTCAGTTTAGGAGTTGCTGGTGCTTTAATAACTATAGCTATCTTAGAAACTTAAAATATTTCATGCATATTGAAATACCTATATATATGATGTCTCCAAGAGTGCTAAACTCCATCAAACTTTTTGTTGTCTTTGGCTTGAAATTTAGTTATAAGTTATAACCATTATGCCTTTTATTCATGATCTGGATTTCTGTTTCTTGTCTAATGCTTTACTGATAGAACTGCAGCCAATCAATGATCTGGATTTCCATCCTCAAAGTACTGTACTGATATCTGGGGCCAAGGATCACACCATAAAGTATGATGTTTACAATATTATTGTACTTATTTCATTCACTTCCTTTCTTCATTATCTTGTATATTGTTATTTTTATTCCTTGTTAAATTCTACATTTTTATAATGCAAATTTTAGACCGTAGTTCCTTTTCCTTTTTTCAGTCTTCTTTTAGATCTATATGTTAAATCCTTGAAAATTATATATAATCCTTGAAAATTAGATCTATATGGGAGAAGGGTGAGTTTTTGGAAGGATAGATGGTGTGGGGATTCTCCTCTGTGTATGTCCTTTCCTTCTCTTTTTGCTTTGACTATTGAGAAGAAAGCGTGGGTGGCAGATATTTGGGACCCCTTGGTTGAGGGGGGTTGGGGGGATTGGAACCCCTGTTTTTTAAAAGCGTTCAATGATTGGGAGGTAGAGGAGGCGGAAAGATTTTTGGAGAGGCTACAGGGTAAGAGAGTTATTGAGGATGTGGAGGATATGGTGTCCTGGACTGAAACTAAGAGTGGTAAATTCTCGGTCAAGTCTCTCTATGTAGCCCTTGAAGCGGGTGGTTCATCTTTGTTTCCTTCAAGCTATATTTGGAATGTGAATGTGCAGCCCAGGATTAGTTTCTTTGCATGGGAGGCTACGTGGGGCAAAGCCTTAACCTTGGATATGGTCCAGAAAAGAGGACGGGCTTTGGCAAATAGATGTTTTATGTGTCTTGAGAAAGAGGAGAACATAAACCATCTTCTCCTTCATTGTTCAAGAACAAGGGTGTTATGGGATCTACTTTTTACTTTATTTGGGGTGTCTTGGGTCTTGCCTTCTTCAGTTAGAGAGACCCTTTTAAGTTGGAATGGTTTTTTCCTGGGCAAAAAACGCAAGAAGGCGTGGAGAGCTGTTCCTCTTCACATTTTCTGGACTGTTTGGAAGGCGAGGAATAGATTGGCTTTCAAGGATGATTCGTTGTCAATTCAGAGACTGAAACACTCTTTTATTCTTACTTTTTGGTCTGAGACTAAGTTGTTCATAGATGATTGCCCTCTAACTATAGCTAATTTTATTGATTGGTTGGGTTCTAAGTAGGTTTGTGGTGTTGGGTTATCTTTGTTTTTTGGCCTTGTTGAAGGCGGGTGTATAGGTATTGTATACTTTGAGTCGTTTTTTTAGCGTCTCTTTTATATATGAAATCTTATTTACTTATCAAAATAAAAAATAAAAAATATTCCTCTAGTAATAAAATGGGATTGGATTCATGGCTCATATTTATGGTATTGGTTATTGAATTGGCAAGTCCCAAGGCACATTGATCTCGGTACCTCAAATCGATATTAGATGATATGCATGATATGCTAATTAAAAAGCTCAAAAAATTCTAAAAATTTAATGAAAAATTTTTAGAGAAATAACTATAATTAGATGAACTCAATAAATTAATAAATAAATATTTATCACGTTTAGCATTATCTAAATAGTTATAAAAGCATACATTTGAATTGATTTATGATAGTGTAAAGAATTAAAAAAGTTTAAAACATTACAATACTCATTTTTATGCCTATTATCAATTTTTGATCATTGGTATATTGTGAAAATAAAAAATGAAAATGATAAGATGGTGATTAGTAAGTAAAACTGTTTGGAAAAAAGTGAACTCATTCCTGTAGGAAGGGTAGAGAATATGGATGACCTTGCTTGGGAGTTTGGGTGCAAAGTGGGTAGTTTGCCGTCCACATATTTGGGGATGCCCTTGGGGGCTTCTTTCAAATCAACATCAGTTTGGGATGGAGTGGAAGATCGCTTTCGTAAGAGGCTAGGAATGTGGAAGAGGCAATACTTATCCAAAGGAGGGAGGGCGACTTTAATTCGAAGCACGTTATCGAACTTACCAATCTATCTTATGTCTTTGTTGTGCCTACCAAGTGTAGTCAGACGGAGACTAGAAAAGATTCAAAGGGACTTCCTTTAGGGTGGGGGTAATTTGGAGCGAAAGCCTCATCTAGTGAGATGGGAGGTGGTGTGCTTGAGTAAGAAGAAAGGGGGCTTAGGGGTAAAAAAACCTATATATTCTCAACAAGGCCCTTCTTGCTAAATGGAATTGGCGGTTTGCTAATGAGAGAGAAGCTCTATGGAATCAAGTGATTAGAGGGAAATATGGAGAAGAGAGAGGGGGTTGGTCCACTCGGGAAGTGAGAGAGGCTCATGGCTTAGGGTTGTGGAAAGGGATAAGGATGGATTGGGAATTAGTGAGCAATAGGTTGGCCTTCATTGTTGGTAATGGAAGGAGGGTGAGGTTTTGGAGGGATAAGTGGTGTGGGGATTCTCCTTTGTGTTCGTCCTTCCCGTCTCTATTTGCTCTGACTGTTGAGAAGGAAGAAAGTGTGGTAGATGTTTGGGATTCCTTGGCGGAGGGGGAAGGGGGGGTTGGAATCCATGCTTTCTAAGAGCTTTCAATGATTGGGAGGTAGAGGAAGCGTCAAGTTTCATGGAGCGGTTACATCGTCATAGTATTATTGAGGAGGTGGAGGACAGGGTATCTTGGAATGAAACTAAGAGTGGTAAATTCTCGGTTAACTCTCTATACTTGGCCCTTGAAGCGGGGGGTTCGGCTCGGTTTCCTTCAAGCCTTATTTGGAATGAGAATGTGCAACCCAAAATGAGTTTTTTTGCATGGGAGGCTACGTGGGGCAAAGCACTAACTTTGGACAAGGTGCAGAAAAGAGGATGGGCTTTGGCAAATAGATGTTTTTTGTGTCTTGAGAATGAGGAGACCATAGACCATCTCCTTCTTCATTGTTCAAGAACAAAGGTTTTATGGGATCTTCTTTTCACTGTTTTTGGGGTTTCTTGGGTGTTGCCTTCTTCTGTTAAAGAAACACTTCTAAGCTGGCATGGTTCTTTTGTGGGCAAAAAGCGTAAGAAGGTATGGAGAGCGGCTCCTCTGCACATTTTTTGGATGGTTTGGAAGGCGAGGAATTGCTTGGCTTTCAAGGATGATATATTGTCAATTCAAAGATTGAAATACTCTTTTATTCTTTCTCTTTGGGCTGAAACAAAATTGTTCATAGTTGATTGCCCTCTAACTATAGCTAATTTCATAGATTGGATGGGCTCTAATTAGGGTTGTATTTTGGGGCCTTGTGTTCTTTTAGCATTTTCTTGAAGGAGGGTGTATAGGTTTGTAATTCTTGAGTCGCCTTCTTGGTGTCTCTTTCTTTCTTTAATAGAATCTCTTTTACCGATCAAAAAAAAAAAAAAAAGTAAGTAAAACTGTTTGAAAAAAAAATCAGTTTGAATTTTTTGTTCTTACTCTAGTATTAAGGCATCTTTTCTTAATTGATGAGGGGAATCTCTAAAATATTTAGACATTATTTATTTTTTTGCTTCCATTTTCAATAGATTCAAGTCATGGTGTTATGATTCCAAATCATCCCATGAGTTGGCGAGTCAAGTGATTCATATTTGAGTTGGAACTGAGTTATTGCTAAATCGCATGATACCAACTCATGTATCAAACTCGTCATGGCTATGGTTGAGACGGATATAACTCGGCCGATTTGTACTAGTATTGGCCGAATGCTTTGAAAGATGATTGGATTTGCATCTTTTATATAATGTTTTCGTTTGCACTTTTCAGGTTCTTTGATTTTTCAAAAACAGTAGCAAAGAGGGCATTCAGGGTTATCCAGGTTTTCTTGTCTTCTTATCATATTCAATCATGGTTCTTGACCTTAACAATGGAATGCATGATTCACCCATATTACATCCTTTCTACAAATTTTGTCTTTAATGATTCAGGATACTCACAATGTGCGGTCTGTATCTTTTCATCCTTCTGGGGATTTTCTTTTGGCAGGTAAAACTTTCTTTACATTTATCAATTTTTAAGATTAGTGGTACCTATTTGAATTGGATATTTGTTTATTGTTTTATCTAAATACCTGACAATTGTGTGGATAATACACACACATGCTTGTTCAAAGAAATTAAACTTTCAATCATCATGCTATTCACTTGGAACTTCAACTTGTATTAGGCTTATCACACATCTATACTAAAAGGCTAACTAATTGTGAGCTATATTTGGAGATTTCATAGAAATTTCTGCACTATCTCATAAGAGTTATGTTTTTAACATTCATTGAGCAGTGTTTGGGACTAAAAAACTTTTTTAGAACTTTTTAAAGTGCTTGATTTATATTTTTTCAGTACTCAATTTTTTATCCCCATCATTTTTTGTTCCAGTTAAATGAGAATTCTTTTAATCATCCAATTCAATCTAAGGCTGATTTTGTATTGTTGCAACTTTTAGGAAAATCACCTTTTAGCTATGCTGAAAGAAAAATCAGCTAGGTTGAAATGCAATTGAGCGTTTGGCAAACTATGGTTTCAAAAGTGTCTTGACTTTCAAAAGTAACATTTAAGTGTTTGATAAACCAGATAGCTAAATTGTTGTGAATATGTGTGCTAACAAAAATAGGTGGGCTAAAAATTTAAACAATTTCTTTCATTTTCACATGAAGATCAACCTTTAATTAAATAAATTGTTGTATTATTTAAAAATCAATTAGTAGTATTTATATTTTTATTTTAT
The DNA here is from genome assembly GCF_004353265.1 of Vitis riparia. Classification (NCBI taxonomy): domain Eukaryota; kingdom Viridiplantae; phylum Streptophyta; class Magnoliopsida; order Vitales; family Vitaceae; genus Vitis; species Vitis riparia. Next base: position 13,970,504 of record NC_048447.1, on the reverse strand, counting down.
TTAAAAATACTCTTATTTTTCTCTTCTTACTAAATTCAAATAACATATTTATAATAATAGTTTTTTATTTTAAATTTACAATCTGTGATATAAAATATAAATCTCTCAGTAAATGAGGTTTTGGAGTAGAAGAGGATAAGAGAGGAAAAAAAATTGTAAAGAAATTGTGAAAGGAAATTATTTAAAAATATAATACTTATTTTTGTAAAATCTCCCTTTGATCTACTTCTAGGAAATGCTACTAAAGTGGGTCTGATTCTCTTCTAATAACTTTTTATTTACTTTACCAAGTAGATTAGTAGTAAAAAAGTGTTACAAAAAGAGTTTTTGAGGGGGGCTTAAAATGATCCCAAATGGGCCCTAGCGCTATATGTCCAATTGCATCCTTGGTAATCTTGTTGCTTCTAAATTTCTTTGCCCACATCATCTTTTGGTCTATCATCCTTTTGGCTCCTGTATGAACCAAATCACTCATCCATACTGTCGCATTTCTAAATCTTCGTTGCCCATGGCTGAACTGTCTTAAACAACTTCCTGTCATATTGTTATCCTTTGGTGCCACCTCTAACTTCTTGGTGAATATACTGATTTCAGATTTTCATTTTGTATATTGTCATTCATCCATCTAATAATCATTTCCAAATCCCCTGGTTTTGTTAATTTGTTTCTTGATTGTCCAACATTCTATGCCGTAAATATGGCTGGTCTAGTAGCTGTGTTTGTCAAACTTTTCCCTAAAGTCAATGGCTGTTCTTTCTCCTTTAAGTTAAGAGCTGGTCTTAAGCTGTGTGATAAAATGTTTCCTTCAAGTCAGTCAGTATTTTCCTGTCATATTATACTATAGATGCTCTTCTCCACTTCATTCAACGAGTTGTAATTTTATTTGCATTCTCTTTCTCCATGTCCACTTCCTTACAAATAATCAATCCAAGATGGAACTGTCACTTTTAGGTGTCTTCTGTTCATCATTTTTCTTCCCTAGACTCTTGCTTCTTCTCCTGGTTTTACTAATATTCCATTTCGCATATTGTTGTAGCATTGCTGGTGGGGACTATATCCTTAAAACTTATGTTTGACTGAGGAAAAGAAAGGAAAATTTCCAGATAGGCCTAACTAGGAACCAATGGAGTAAACGTCCCAGCTTGCTTACCCGAAGGAAAATTTTGGATATTTAGATAATTGAGATTTGAGAATTTGATGAATTATATGCCAACACATGCATGTGTCTCCAAGCTAGTATTTAGAACATCATGTTGGTATGAACCTACCTCACCTAGGTTCATCAAAAATATAATAAAAAAGACAAGTAATAGTTACAGGTAGTAAGTGGAAGCTAGAAAAGTTCAGCCTGACATGAAATCAAACAATCCTTCTAAATCACAACCAAGTCCAAGAAGCCTTTAAACCTACCCGGCCTGATTGTTGACACAGTTAATAGTCATTTTATGTATCTCCGTGATTTTGGGGAAGCGGAAGTGAAGTCTGTTCTCAAGTTATGAAGGATACTCAAGGGAGTAGCTTTTTCAGTACATTTTACAGGGCAGTGATTTTAGATTTAGAGCTGCAAATCAGCAGTTTGAGTTCTCAATGTAAGCACAACCTGAGATTAAAACTTTCCAACACAAAGCCTGACCCACCCAAACTTTTAACCCAATGTACTCAAATTACCTAAAGTTCCAAATTCAGTTTGTGTGGCATTGCTCAAGTTGATTGGATCAAGTGGGTATGAACTAGGTTGGGTTAGGTTGACCGCCTGCTAAAGGTGTCAAATGTAGACACTTGGTCTAAGAAAATGCATATTGCATTAAGCATGGATAATGTTATTTCAGAGATAAAATCATTAAAATATGATATAATCCTTTTCCTTTGTTAAGGCAACAGCTGGCTCCTTGTTTTACTGGAAATTACAAAACGGATGGAATCAGATGAGAAACAGATCCCTGGATGAATCATGTACAGAAACATCAAATTAGAAAACAAAGGAAAGAAGGAAGCACCCTCAAGATGACAATAACAAAAATGATGAGATTCATGTGGAGAAAAGAAATGGTGAGATTGTGGTGTATAAGCTCCAAGAAGATTGTAGCTTGTGAGGTTAAGGAGCTTTTGCAGTGGTGTTGTGGAGTGGCGGAGGCGGTGAAGGAATATGGGAAACTAGGAAGAGATTGGTGGAGGTAAGGAGATAAGAAGAGAGTGTTAGGGGTTCTGTTTTGAGTGCAGTGGAAATGGTGGATGCATGTGGGAGACTAGGAAGAGAGGGTTAGAGGTTCTGTTTTGAGCTTTTCCTCTTCTTTTTTTTTTTTAAAAAAAATACATATTAAATTTACATAAATTCATAATATATATATATATATATATATATATATATATATATATATATATATATTGTATATAAAGTATAGAATAATATATAAGGTTTGAAGAAGAAAAGAACAACAATAATAAAAGAAACAATTGGGTTGGGATTCAACTTGGTTGATCAAGGCATTGGCTTGAACTTGACCCGAATTTATTTTGGGTTAGAAAAAAATCAACCGAAGTCCAAAACAATTGATAAAAAATGATTGTCTAGAACTACCTAGAGGTCGAGTTGGGCTTGAGTTGGGTTTGGCCAACCTGACCAACTTGCACCAATATCTAGATTTCCTTAAATAGTAAGATATAATGATTGATAAGCTTGAAACTTAGAAAACTAGAGCCTGTTCACCACAAACTACTCCTATCAAAGGGGAACTTTTGTGAGACTGGTTTGGGCCAGATCATAAGCTTTGACTTATTTGCTTTATCACTATGATGATAAACAATTAACTCTCTGTTTGCTCCATTTTTTCTTCCTTAAACAGAAATTTTCTTTTGTTTTCCCTTGTTCACCGACTTCCATCAAGTATAACATGGATAATAAAGTTTACTGTTTTTGAATTCCTATCAAGCAGCGCCTGTGTTTCCTACTGTGAATTGGCTGCTTATGATGTTAGGGGAAAAAATGTACAGGGACTGATCATCCAGTTGCACACTTGTATGATGTCAACACTTTTCAGTGTTACCTATCAGCAAATGTCCAAGATTTAGGTATTAGTGCATCCATAAATCAGGTATAGTCAAACACCCTCCTTCAGATTAAAGTACTACTCCTTTATATTTTTCAGTTGAATCTAAAGCCATGGAGGCAATTGTTTCTATCTATTTGGTCTTGCAGGTGAGGTATTCATCTAATGGTGACATGTATGTGACAGCTTCCAAAGATGGTGCTATTCGGTTATGGGATGGAGTGACTGCAAATTGTGTGCGATCTATAGTTGGTGCACATGGAACAGCAGAGGCCACCAGTGCAAGTTTTACAAAGGATCAAAGGTAGGGATTACAGAATATATATATATGTGCCCTTGAGGCCTGGCTGAAGTGATAAAAGGTTGGGGAGGGTTTGTGGGAGGGTCCTGATTTAAGTCCCAGTGGGGACAAAAAATTTACCTATCAAAAAAAAAAATCCTACATGCTGTCTTTTTTTACGCCTGTCAATAATTTTTTTGGAATCTATGTTTTCAAATTCTTTTTTTATTAGGTATCCCTGTCATCATGCATGCCAAATATCAAGTTGATCTGAGCTTTAAGAGCTGCACCATCCTGACAGTGCTCTAAATTAGGCTTATAATTTTATTTTCTAATAAAATGTAATAAATTTATGGTTTGGGCAACTACTAAACTCACTTACCTTGATGTTTGACATGTTTGACATGTTTGACGGGCATCATAGAGTTATAAAATTCAACAGTGGGGTTGGCCAAATATTAGTTCCATCAAGTTATTGAGACCAAAACAATAAGATCTAAACAGGTGCCATTTGATCTCTTGATTAGATCATAATTTTAGGTAGTCAAGTGACTTTCTTATGTGGATTGTACTAGTGCAAGCATGCTGTTTGATGGATTATGGTTAATATATGAGTAATAAATGGCCTGAAAGAGCTTTTATGGAATGTATATAGCTCTAAATATGCTGGATTTGGAATAAGGAAGAGTTTGATTTGATGATTATGCTAATTGACATAAGGGGACATGATGTCAACAGTGGCTTCAAATTAATTTGTGTTATGTTTTCCAAGTCTTGTCTTTTGATTTGAACATTATCAGCAGCAAGCAAGTAATCTTTTCTCTTATAGCCAAGGTGTATTTACTTTGTGCGTGGATCAGATGAAGGACTGAAAATATGGTCAATGGGATGTATTTTAGTCTGTGGTAGTACATATAAAGGCATTAAAACTTAAATTCTTAAGTAAATATTTGTCCCTGCTTTATGCTTTCAATTCAATGAAGTATCTGCTTTGACCAAACTTGTTGACTAAAATATAGAATTTACAACTTTCATGTGCTGTTTCTAGGTTTGTTCTCTCTTGTGGAAAGGATTCTTCTGTGAAGCTTTGGGAAATCGGCTCTGGAAAGTTGGTCAAGCAATATCTTGGAGCTGCACATACACAGCTACGGTGTCAGGTATCTTTCTGACAAGGCCTTCTTGGAGAGTTTGTGTTGTGCATTGGAAGTTTGCTTGTGCATGTATGTAACCTCATTTATTAACTGCTAAAAATTAAGCATCCATGACTGAGGTTTTACATGACCAAGGGAATGAGAACGTTCTGCCATTGGCTTTGCATGTTGGATGACGCTGCATGGCCTCTTGCAAGTACTTCCATTTTATGATTTGCTAGTGCAGGCCCAATGCAACAAGTGTTATAAAACTAGTTGTGTGTTATAACAGAGATGTTATACATCTGGGTTTCTCTTTGCTGTTTAACCTTAGCCCCTCCCTTGCATATAGCCACACACTTCACTTTAATTTGAAAACTGAATGTGTCATCTACTATGCAATTAAGATTTTAATGAATCTTGGTCATATCATCAGATGCTTAAATCTACTCTTTGCAGGCTGTTTTCAATGAAACAGAGGAATTTGTACTATCCATAGATGAACAAAGCAATGAAGTAAGTTGAGTTTCTCAGTCAACAATACCCATCGTGTTAGTTTTGTTCATTTGGATATAACTTGTAATTATGGTTTTCAGATTGTTGTCTGGGATGCTCTGACGGCAGAGATAGTGGCAAGGTTGCCTTCCAACCATATTGGTGCGCCCCGTTGGCTTGAGCACTCACCAACAGAGGCTGCTTTTGTTTCCTGTGGAACCGATAGGTCAGTTCGGTTTTGGAAGGAAATTCTCTAGGTATTTGAAAAAGGGATTTGCCACCTCAATATCAGAATCTGGAACCAAAGAGGGAAATGGAAATGGTGTTCCCTTGGGAGTATACTTTTATTTTTACTGTCCTTGGGGTTGTAATTTATACATGCATTCTGCTGGTAGAGCATTAAATGTTGAGGAGAATGTCCCCAAAAAGATTATGAACCAAAAATGACTTTGACGGAGCTAATGGCCCCCTTTTTCCATGCACATATATTTTTTGCCTTTAGATTCACATGAAGAACCAGTGGTTCACCAACCTTATCTCCTTTTTATTGATAGCAACACTATTGACAGACCAAAAACAGAAGTCAGCTAAACGGGTTTTCTCCTCAAGCTGTGTGGTGGGTCAAGGGAAAGGTCATTCAATCAAAACCTGTTTTTTGGCATTGCCTAGTAAGATCATGGCATCTTCAACAACATCCTAGTATGATGGGTAAGAGGCATAGGTTTGAGTCATGAGGGCGTTATGCTGGGCAAGGGATTGTTAAAGTGCAACAATGTTGATCTTAAACCTGACAATCACCCAAATGATGGTTATTAAAACAAGTCCATGGGATGTAACATCAAATGCCATAAAAGGTTTGATCGATTTTTATTAAACATTAATTGGTTTTCAAATGAGATGATCAAAACCCAATTCAAGAATAGATGTTAAAATTCACTAAGCATCTTCAAAGTTGAATGCTCCATATCAAGTTAAATTCATTTTTTTAATAAATTGATTTTAATATTATATAATAATAATAATAGTATTCAAATCATGCAATAAAGGTAGTTACTTTAAATGTTTTTTTTTTCATTTTTATAATTAAAACCTTTTTATTATATCAAAAATCACATAGAGAATGATTCTGATTAGTCCTCCACTTATTTTTCATTTCGGCCCCCCATTGGGACTCAAACCTAGATCCTCCCAAAAGCCCACCTTACCAATTGCCAGGCCTTTGAATTGAGAACAATGCACACGAAAAATGAAGGTGGTTGACAATCCATTGATAATACAATTTAAAGAAACTTTGAATCAGGAAAAAACTTTCATCAAAGATGAATTACCACCAAGGGATTTTCCAAGTATGTCTCCTCTTACTATGGCCTAGCCTTTCATGGATGCCTAAAAACCCAAATTGTACATTAGTTGCCCAAAGTGAGAAGCGAAAGAAGAAAAGGAAAGAAGATGCCTAAAAACCCAAATTGTACATTAGTTGCCCAAATTGTACATCAATCAAGGAAATGATCGCTTTTGGGAATCTCTTGACCATCAATTTTTACTATATCATCTCTACTCCTAGTGTTCAAATGGATGACACATATATTTTTATGCCAAAAGGTCAGAAGTGGTTTTTCAGTTTGAAATTCCAAAAAATAAAAACAAAGCAATTGAACTTACAACATATAGGAGACAGAAAACATTATCAGTTAAATCCATAATTGAGTCTACAAGGGATCTTATTCTTGTAAAGCAAACATGATAGGGAGGCCAATAAGGAAATAAAGCATTTGAAATACAGAAGACAAAAATCAGAACTTGAGAGGAAGTTGTCTCAACTGATTATCTGTTTTTTTGGCATCAACCCATACTATCTCAGGAAGTTCTACATTGTCTACAATCTGGCGGAAGCTAATACAGCTTCCAGCAAGTTTTCTACTTGAAGAAGGAACTAGAAAATGAAACAAAGAATAATACACTGCCATTGGAGTTCTTGCTTAGAACAGCAATGTTGATATTCATGTTATATGAACCATGTTATGAGTCAAATCAATCTACTTTGAGCACTGTTTTATTTCAGGTGTTGCCAACAGTAGCATCAGAACAACAAGCATAAAAAATAAATGATCACAATGATAAATTCATACCCTTTGAAACTTCCAACATAGCCCAAGCAAAATTTTAATGAGATCAAAAAGCTCGCCGCATTCGTTTAGGCTTCTTCACAAAACTGAGTCTGATTTTTCTAAGGCGCCTCCTCTTCCGCGCCATTTTCTCAGGCAATGTTTCTCGTTTTTTCTCCTTCTTTGCCACTGTGGGTTTCTTCACAAATCTTGGATCCAACTTATAGGCCTTGGGTTCCACGGGTACCCCTCTATTCACTGCTTCATTGAAGAGCACATTTGCTTTATCAAGGCGACCATGAGCACACAACTTCCCCATCAATAAATCATATGTCTTGATCCCGGGCTTGCATCCATCCTCCTTCATCTTTGAAAAAAGACTCATAGCATGATCGATCCTCTCAATTCCACATAAAATTTTTATAAACTCATAATATGCCTTCTTATCAAGTGCATTCCCGAACCCTGCAGATTTCATCCTATCAATCATCTCATCACCCTCTCCTACCCTTGCTGCCTGATATAAACTCCTTGTCAAAACAAGAAATGTGGTTTCATTAGGGTAACATCCCCATTCACCCATTCTATAAAACAACTTCATTGCATCCTCAGTCTTCCTAATCTTACATAAATTAGTAATCAAAACATTAAAAGTTTCCACCTTGCGTGGAACCCCAGCAACATCCATGTCCACCAAAATCTTCTCTGCCTCGGATTCAAGACGAAATGGATCCTTTTTCCTACAAAGCTTACAGATACAATCCAGAATAGAATTATAGGCCATTGTACCAATTTCAAACCCTCCTCTATACATCTCCTCTGCCAACCTCCTCGCTTCATCAAGCTTCCCATCAACACACCACCCCTTTATAAGCAAATCACAGATCGCTTCATTAGGAAAAATCTCATCGGCCACATTTTTCACCATTTTCTCCGCATGACTGGCAAATCCCTGTTCGCAAAGCTTCGAAACAACCATTGTCAGCGATTCTCGGTCTCTCCGGAATCCATAATCCACCTCCATTCGATCAAAGAAGGAAACCACCTGCGTGGCCCGGCCCGCCCGGACAAGCCGGTCCATTGCCGACTCTAGGGTTTTAGCACCGGCGAAGTTGCGACCATCCATTAGGACCTCGTGGATGGCCTTGAAATCATTCCGGCGACCGAAATAATCGACAAAGAACGAGATTGTTTCATCAGAATGAGCAAAATTTGGGTTCGAGGAGAGCCATTTGTAAAACCCTAAAACTGTACGGCCGGCATCAGGGGAAGTATTGAGTGTTTGGAGGATAAGGGGAGGAGAGGGAGTAATGTGAGAAAAGCTGAGCTGGAGCCTTTGGATAATGGGAACAGGTTCTGAATCCGGATCCTTAAGGAGTTCAGAGGAGAGAGATTGAGCGGTTTGGGAGTGATCATCATCGGCACTGTCGTTTGGTTGAGATGAGAAGCGCCTAGAGAGAGGAAACGAAGGAGAGACAAAGTGGCGTTGTGGGGAAGAGAGACAGTAGGGATCTAGGGAGAAAGACTGTACTAAAGAAGAAGAAGAAGAAGAAGAAGAAGAAGATGATGATGATGAGAAACGAAGAAGAAGCCTGCGGAGTTGGAGAGACGTTAATGGCGTCGAAGATCTCCACATTTTCAACAGGAGGGAAGTGTCTGTAGAAAGAGAAATCTCAAACCCTAAAAGAGGTATCGGAGGAACCAAGTGCAGTCGGCCCATTGTATATAAGGTAGAATAAGGAGGCCCATTTTCCAGATGACAGGCCCAGAAAAAAAATTGGGAAAGTTATGCTTTGGGCTGCCCATCCCAAAATAATAACATTTTTAAAACCCAACTTTGCACAAAAAAAATACGTACACTGATGACAAAAAAATTAGGGATTTCATGCACTCTGCTGTGAGGTGTTATTTCATTCCGAAATTGCCCTCTCTCTTCAGCCACTTCAGTGTCCACATCAGAAGGCCTACAAAACCAAAAAAATTCAGAGACTCACTCGCTCGATCACCCAGCCTTCTTTTCCAATGGATCAAGCTGGGCACCAACCAGGACATTTGATATAGCCAGGGATTGAAAAATCGGGAAATATCGGATATCGGTCGTCACCGAAACGATAATCGCCACCGATTATCGATCCACGGAAATATCGCCAAAAATGGGCAAAATCGCCGATATATCGGCGAAATATCGGTGAAGCACCGATAAATCGGAAAATTTCCCGATATTTCCTACCAGTCCAGCCCGCGCAGTTGTGTTTTTCAGCCTGGCTCAAAAATCGTGGATTTAGGGTTCGTGAAATTTAAATCCAATGGCACAACAGCAAAGAGACCCCTAAAACAGATCCAGAAAACACAAGGAGCAAAAGAAAAGCAATTTTTTTTGGTTTTCTTTGGGGGTTTTGAATGGATTTTCTCGGAAATCAAACGAGGATGAATTTTCCCGGAAATAGAATGGGGGATGGATTTTCTTGGGAATCAAACGGGGGTTGCAAAAAAAAAAATAATAATAACATGATTAGATTAGTACCTGCGAGGATTCAGATTTGAGAGTAGCAGAGGAAAATAGGGCTTTTTTTTAGGGATTCTCTCGTTGGAGGACAACTTCAGAAAAGGGTTCTTGATGCCCGAGAGAGAAGTGGCCAAGTGGGTGCCTTTTTTATTTTTTTATTTTTAGATTTAGTGGAGATAAAAAAATAAAAAATAAAAAAAATAAAAATCATGAGAATAATTTTCCACTCTCTATATAAATAATTATTAATTATCAACCTTTATTTGGATTATTAAATAAATTAATATTAATAGAAAAAGTTGTTATCACGTATTTTTAATAAAATTTTAAAAATTAAATCTCAAATAAGATATTTTATATAAATTAATTTAATTTTTCATTTAAAATATAATAAAATATATAAAAAAATCATGAGAACAATTTTCCACTCTCTATATAAATAATTATTAATTATCAACCTTTATTTTGATTATTAAATAAATTAATATTAATAGAAAAAGTTGTTATCACATATTTTAATAAAATTTTAAAAATTAAATCTCAAATAATATATTTTATATAAATTAATTTAATTTTTCATTTAAAATATAATAAAATATATTTGAATAAAAATATTTTAAAATTTTTTAAATAAATATTGTCTTCAACCGGATGAATAATGAAACCACATCGATATCTTCCTTAGTATAAGGACTATTGCAATCTCATATGTATTATATTTATATATAAATTATTTTTATTCAATAAAATTAAATATTTCTTAACTCAATTTTAACTTTATACACTTTCAAAATTCATATATATATATTTTTAAAATTCAAATATCGAATCTACCAATATATCTCTATTTACGATATTTTTCTTCTTAATTATATATATATATATATCAATAACACTTACAAGATAACTTAAAAATGTGTATTATTACTTATTTTATCATTTTTTGAAGTTTTTTCAAACATTCCTATTAATTTTAAATAATTTTCACTCCACCGATATTTATGAAAAAATATCCACCGATATTTCTCCGATATTTCCGATATATCCGTAAAATTGAAGTACCGATATATCCATAAAAACCGATATTTCAATCCTTGGATATAGCTTCCTTTTTTGTTTATGTTTCTATTTTCTCATTTGCTGCCTTACATTTTTAGGGGCTTCGTGCATCTCCACAAAGTGCTGGGTTCTCATTTCTTAATGGTCGGGTGCTTGGTGAACTGGATGACTTGAGACAAGTTGAAGCCAAATATGCAGCTTTTCTTTTTGAACAGCAACTCACAACCTTCCTTGAGAATATATATGGAATGATAAGAGACAATTTAAAGAAATATTTCCCCATTGCTTGGATTGTGTATTCAGGAAATTCTTCTTAGCAATAGTTAATTTGAAACAAAATATGAATGGAATGACTAGTTTCATTTAATATCAATAGCAACTCAAATTTTAGACATATCATAAGCTTTGGAATCTGTTTTATTTGAAATGTAAAGCTAACAACTATATCTATGGAAAATGTATCTATTTTTTTTCCCTATCAATACCATCAGAGATATTCCTATTGGCCAGAACAAAATAAAAAATTGCTCAAAAGTTCATCATCTCTTATCTGAGATTCTGTTCTTGTGGTGGTGTGTGATTGGAAACCAAAAAAATTATCTAAAGCTGTAGTCTTCCAATTGTTTCAGAGCATCTTTGCAGAGAGGTACCCAATGTTCAGTTCTCCAAACAGACACACACACAACCAAGTGAATCCCAAACAGTAATTTCTCAACAAAGTGAAAGAAATGAAAAAGTTTAAAGCACTCAAGAGTAGAGATTTGTTTTCAATGAAAATTATCTATCCCCAATTGTGCACACAAAAGGATTTGCTTCACACTCTATCATATAAGCATCATTCAACATCATAACCCATCATAAAAGACATGAAGAAAAATCAAGCTACTGGATTGAAACAAACAAGACCGGTTTCAATTAGACCCACATTTACACAGTTACAATGAGGGAGAGATTTGAGAACATTATTTTGCTTCTGAGAAATGTGGGGAGGGGATGGTAAGGTAAGTGAAGAACAAAACATAGTTCACTAATACAAAAGAGTTACAAAATCTATTCATGTTGTACTAGCTCAACACAAATGCACATTTTTTTCTTTCTTTATGAGTTTTTCCCCTGGGACATATCTGCTTTCTTCCAGAAATTTAATGAACTTCTCCTCAGCAGGAACCACCCACGGTGGGTTGGTCAAAATTTCAAAAGATGCCTCAGGCTCCACCTTTTTCTCTGAATGACTTGACCTTAACCATTTTCCTGCAATCTTCATGAGTCTGGATCAGTAAATTTAGAAACTGAAAGCAAATGCAAGTTCAATTAAATTGGTATAAGTTTTACCTATTTTGATATCTGCACATTTTAAGGTTATCAGGGCATTTTAATGTTATCAGCCTAAAAACAATACCTTGATTATAATTAATTGCACAGGCACATACCAAAGCTAATGCCTTGAGTTAAAATCAAGGCAACAAGCAACTTAACTTTAAATAAACATTTTCTTCCTTTTGCTGAAATTTTCATTCTCAATCATGTTGTTACATGCTACAGTCTTCAAATTCTTTTAAAGAATACGTACTTATAAAATATTAAATAACTAAGAGGATGAAGTTATCTAGTTAGAAGGCAATGATATAAAAGGTTCACAATAAGATTATATAATTCTAACACCAATAAGTTTCTGAATTAGATACATAAGTTTGATCAATCTCCAATGTGTTTAGGTATCAATTCATCTAATCCTCAAATATAAAGACATGGCTAAATTATCAAAGCATCCAATTTTCCTTTTGTTTTTTTTTTTCATAGCTTGGGTAAATGATTTGTTAAAACAACATAGCATATGCAATGTGAGTGCTTTGCTTGTTTTGAGATATCATTCAAAAGAGGAACAAATTAAGAAAGTATACTGTGGAACTTCCTGTATACTAGGAACGTGTTCCTCTTTTCTTTGATGGATGCTCCCATTGATAGCTCACAATCCATAACCCTCTACATGTATCACATATTTTGAAGCGCCAGAGCAACATTGATTCTAACACAAAAGAAATAACCCAACTTTATCAACTGCCTGAGAAATATATTGAAAAGATATGTCTGCCAATTTAATTCCTCAAATGCTGAAAAGAAAAGTATAGCACTATAAGGAGCTGATCTTTTATGACTTAAAATTAGGTTAATCTTCATAGCAATTTATAACCGACTAGGCTACATCAAGAGGCCTCCTACAGAGCAACAATACTTGTGCACTAATATTGGATAATTCTTGTAGAAGCTTCTAGAAATTCCACTAAATTCAACAAAACTTTTATCCCAAATGCCTAGGGTGGAAGCCTCAAGTAATTCTACAACAATATCAAATAAATCAATGCAGTCAACAATAAGAACTTGTAATAGATGGTTAATACTTTGAATAATATTTATCTGCTGCAGCTCCCATAACAAGCCATTTTATATTATTCTGAGCAATGATTTTTACAATCCTTTCTCAATATTTTCCATTTCAATCCACAGTTTATAAGGCCGCACCTGTAGAAATAAGCCACATAGTCAAATAATATTTGACAACATCTAATCATTTGGGTGAAAATTAGTCTTCTAGGAGGATCTCCAGGATGAAGTAAACATGGTTCAGAATTTTGAACTTTCCACTGTTTTTCTTTTGGACAAGTTACACTGTCTAAATAAACTTCAAAGTTCAAAACCAATGGAATAAGAATTCAAAACTATGGACTCAATGCTAATGCAATGCACTTCAATTGTAACCAAATTAACAAGGAAAATAATGAGAAGAAATAATACCCCCATTTGGGCAAGAATAAGAAGGTATTGATTGAGAAGTTTCAGCATATTTTTGCCTTTCATGTTCGTAGGAAGCCTTGACCGCCTGTTGTTTCAATTTGTTAGCTGAAACCTTTTTGTTCACTGCAAATAAAAGAAAAATAATAGTTATTATCTTAAAAGTACAAAGAAATCTACCAAATAAGACCTATGCAATAAAGTCAACAAAAACTAAAGATTTTTTACCAAAAATTTATCATGTATTGCATGTTGAAACAACTAGTATCACTCAAGCAAATTAATTGGAATTAGATTAATGTATTAGCTCGTTTGATCATAAACACAAAAAACAAAAAAAACAAAAAAAACTAGTGGAATTGCAAATCCCGGATTAGCAAGCCTCTCCGATTTGAGAACAGAATGGGTCAAACAATTAGACAATAAACAACTTTATATCAACTATAATTTCCAGCAGAATGATGCTGAAAGCTAAAGAACACTGGAATCAGAATGTTAATATCACTCAGATTTGACTAGAAGTCAACAAAATTGTTCTCTCACATCCCAATAAATGAGAAACGGGGTACAGGGAGAAGAGAGCTCAAATGATAATATGATAATAAGCAAACTTAGCACACCACTTTTTGATTGAAAGCAAAGCAACATAAACAGAAACTTAGTATAATGATTAAGTGAAAATTCTAACCATTGAGATGTATTAATCCTGGCAGTTGAATATCTTATTTATATAAAAAACTGATAAAGAATACTGTGGTAGGCTAGTAGCACTCTATGGACACAGTAGATCCTCCTATTATCTGGTATATTTGTGAGCAGATTCCAAAAACTATGAACATTGCCAGTTACTCAAAACCTGAGACAGGTTCCATGTTCAATAGTTTAAATATATTATGTTGTACTACATATTAATGGATCAGTTACACCAATATAAAATACTGTAAGAATAGGGAACCATTAGTTTTTTATGATAGGCATTCTTGATCAATTCGTTTATCAGTTGATAGAAAAAGTTGGAACTGATTTAAGGAAATGAATGACAACTCTACTAATAAGATGGCATAAAATTTAGGATGCAATTCTGGTGGGTCATATCAGATTGAAAATCAATCCAAGCTCAATCTAAACATGAAGTTCATTTGTCTAAAACCCAACTCAACCGAAGTTGCCAAATCCAAGCCTCTTTTATGAACTCAGGTTTTAATCAATTGAAGTTGCAAGATACAATATCAGCGATCAGAGGGCCCTAGTTAAAGGTTCCAAATACTTCACATATTTAAATGTTCCAAAATATCTTGCTACAGGTATTAGAATTCAATTTCCAGGGATAAAATTAATCAAAATGCAGCATACCTAGTCAATTTGATAGCTGGAAGTTTATTCATTTTCTGTTCTCCTGCAGTGAAATTACAAAGCATCGGCAATGTGAGACATTCACATAAGCATTAGAGAGGTTTCATCAATTTCTAAGTAAACATACGGGAACAAGGCTGGCACAAGGGAGAACAAATAACCGCACTACTCACTGCATATGAACTCTAGTCTGGTGGTAATTCATATCTGACCATCATTAACAAGTGAAGGGGGGGCTTTTTTATTAATGAATTTTTTATAAAATTGAAATCAATGTTGTATACATAACTTTGCAAAATGTGAGTCCAAGGAAACCAAGAGTCCAACAAGGCAAAAGACAAAAAGTGCAATATATCTGAGTACTAAGAGGATAACTACAACAATATAACTGCATCTGATCCTCACTATCTTTAGATTTGATTCCACTATTTTTTAACTATGCTCTAATAGTTATATCCCCATTATCTCATATCCCATGTAATTTATAGTTGGTTATTCCATCAGAGACAAATGATGAATCTTCAAATAGACTTGGGAGAGAGTTTTTATATACTATAACTCTTCTAGTTATAAAGGATGTGTTTCCTATGCTATAACTCTTCTAGTTATAAAAGATATTTTTCCTACTAATTTCTATCATTGTCAGGAGAATTATTCTGCCCTCACAATTTGACACTGTTTGTGAGAATGACCATAAAAAAGCCATCTCCTATCAATATTGCAAAGCAACAAGGTTTTTACATCCTCTTCTTCTAAACAACACTGTGAACAAAGTATTGACAATCCTTTAACTGCAATGGTGAAGAAAGCCGCTATTGCCCTAGGGGCTGATTCCCTGATAGCTTAAATGAACTTGGCATGTATACAACATTCCCACCTCTTTTTCCTCTGAACCTCTTACCACCCCTTTACTACCTTGGGTGCATTCTTAAAACCCTCCTCATCCTCTTTCTTTTCTGCCATGCCTCATTCTATGGCTGCACGACAACCTCTTCAACTCCTTTCAATCCTCAGCATTCCTAATTCACTTTCCATAATCCTAATGCTTAGAACCCAATCAAATACAACCAAAGACACCATCTTCTCAATTTCAAGCACTTTCTAATGATTTCAAGTCAAACCCTGATTTGAAATCCAATAGGTCATACACTGATTTATGACTCAAATGTGCGGAACCCTTACAGGGGTTTTGCCAAATTATTGGCTAGCATAGGCTATAGCCATACTCTTTTGTTTATATGGACCAAAACTCGCACCATCATCATTCCTTTTATCACAGCCCTGGATTTGCAATTATTCACAAAAAGTATTCCCAACAGATAAATTTGCTCATTTCTTGTTAACATGCTCTACATCAAATAGACTAGATTGTTTATTTGATAAAACTGTGAAGGAGTTTGCTCTGTTCTTGTTTCTCTTCCTCTATTTCTTCTTCATGCAATTTTTCAGCATGGTATTCAACCACTTTAAGCTTGTCTAGACTTTTCAGCCACTTTAAGCTTGTGGCACTTTAAGCTTATGTAGACTTTGTCAATTTATTCTTAATAATTTTCTCTTCCTCTATTTCTTCTTCATGCTATTTTTGGTATTCGGCCACTTTAAGCTTGCTTTGGTATTCAGCCACTTTAATATTATTGTTATTTATTTTTCTAACTTCTTTTGTCCACGTCTCAATTTTTATCAGAAACTGATTATAATAACTTGTGATCATATTCCCTTCAGATCACGATTAGGGGCTATACAACCAAAGAAATTAAGAAGTTCTTATTATTCCAATTACAGGCATTGTATTGTCTAACATCAACTTCAGATGAAGTACAAAGAGAATTATAGTTTGAAATATAGTTCTGGACCTATTTCAATAGATGTTTTAACTGCTATGACCAGAAGCTTTATGCATATTCTTCATTACTCTATTTCTTCCTTTCAGAGACCTTATACCTTCTAAGAGGATGCATACCACAGATGATGATACATCAAGTACTTAAACAGTCAACAAGTACCCATCTTGGATGACAGAGAAAAACAAGAATTTCAAAGATGCATAAAAACTTATAATAAGAACCAGCCTTCACTCCACTAGGCACATATCTACAATGCAAGAGACAAAAAAAAAAAAAAAAAAAGAATAAATGGCCACTAAAAAACACTAGGGTTTCAATATTAATGAATTCCAACACATTGAAGTAGCTGGAATAATCCAAAGAAACAAACAGGCTGTAATCCAAATGAAAAAAAAAAAAAACAAAGTCTATTACAATTCTATAGTGTCGAAACTTTGTGAATTTAGCATCAATCTTGAATGAGTCTTCAAATTAAGCTCAAAACAAGCAAGTATTGCATAGGAAATGAGCACAAAAATCTTCAGCTCATCAAAGTAAATGAGGAATACCAATAATATTATAGAATATCAACATGAACCATACTGAAATATTGGCCGAAATATTGATATTGCTTTGTCCAAATGTATGTTCAGTAAGATTTCAGAATTGACACTCATTGATATTGATGGTAAATAGGCGTATCAGCTTATCCTACGACCATGTAACCTATGCCCGGACAATCTAGTAAGTGGTGGCATAATTCAATTTTTTTTACACATGGAAGTTGTCAGTTACCTCTCATTAATAAGCCAGTCCATGTAATACCACATCAATGATCCATAAAACCAGCGAGAAAAAAATAAAGAAAGAAAGAAAGAAAGTTGAAGTACTCACCTGATCAGATTTTTTGAAGTAATCCGAAGAGCTTTGAAGGCAACACCAATTAAACTACTTCCAGTTATATAAATTCCCTTAAAAATGCAGCAATAACGCAACCATCAAAACAACGATCCAACCAAAAAAAAAAAAAAAAAACAAATATAATGTATCAATTTAACCTAAACCTCCGCTGGTTTGACAAGAATGCAAAAATTTTAGTAGTTGTTTTATTTTGGTGGATTTTACAAGGGAGGAAGGGAAGAGAAAGTACCAAGCGGCACCCAAGACGCAAACGCCGATGGCGGAGAAGGTGTAAGGTGAGATCTGAACCAGTGCGCGAGACCATGAGCTCGATGCACCCACCATTGATTCCGATCACCAATTTTCCCCGGATCTGACCTTCGTTTCAGAAATTAGGGTTTCTGGATCAAGTAATTTGGGAACAATAAGGATATCACCTTTCCCGATTTCCTCCCGTAGTCCCGTGTCTCTTCCTTCTGATTCGTTTCTCATTTACCAACACATCCACCTCATAAATTCTTCTCCTCCGCAGCATTATTACTTTTTTTTTGGGAAAGTTAGGTTTTGGGCTGTTGATGTTTATCAACAAAATGGGAGACGAGAATGTTACAGAAATGAAAGAGGTTAGGTTTTACAGCATTTTGGGTTTCTGAGATTGAGAATGGGAGAGAATGGGAAAAGCAGTATATGAGAGAAATATTGGCTTTGTGGCTTTTCTGAGGGTTTTTTCTCTTATGAATTTTCAGATGTGGAACGCTTAGCTGGCAAGGTGAAGGGTATTTTTGGCATTAAAATACACATAAGCTGAAAGTGCATGATTCTCCAAATATTTTCTAATTACATTATTAATTTTGAAATACGTAAAATTGGGTTATCAAAATCATATATTTTCCACCGACCCAAAACCTAACTTTCCCAAAAAAATATATATATTTTTTTAAAATTCCCAAATTAAAAAAAAAAATTCCTCAAGTGAACTCGTAATATATATATATATTTAAAAAATTCCCAAATTATTAAAAAAAAAAAAAAAAAAAAAAAAAAAAAAAAAAACAATTCCTCAAGGGAACTCGTCTCTTCCCATGAAAAAAAATGGAAAAAAAAATATTTTTTTAAATATATATATATATATATATTTAAAAATTCCCAAATTAAAAAAAATGGAAAAAAAATTCTCAAATTAAAAAAATAAAATAAAAACAATTCCTCAAGGAACTCGTCTCTTCAAGAGAAAAGTTCTCATGGAAAAAAAAATATTTTTTAAATATATATATTAAAAAATTCCCAAATTAAAAAAAATAAATAAATAAAGACGAGTTCCATGAAAAAAAATGTATATATTTTTAAAAAAAAAAATCTCAAATTATTATATTAAAAAAAAAAAAAAAAAAAAAAAAAAAAAAAAACAATTCCTCAAAGAAACTCGTCTCTTCAAGAGAAGAGTTCCCATGGAAAAAAAATATATTTAAAAAAAAAAAAAAATATATATATATATATATATATATATATATAAATTCCCAAATTATTAAAAAAACAATTCCTCAATGGAACTCGTCTCTTGAAGAGAAGAAACGAGTTCACATGAAAAAAAATTAATATATTTGTAGTCCCCCATTTGACTATGAGACTTTCACGCCACCTTCAGGGAGTACCCTATGGAGGACCCGACTTCAAGGAAGTTTCCTACTGGAGACACCTGGCTTTAGAGGACCATGGCCATGGTGGTGGGTGAGGCTCCTAGGGATGCTGAGGTGGGGAACAGTGGAACGGGTGCGGATTTTCCGGGGACCAGACTGAAACAAGAGAGGGGGGTCTTCATTTTCGAGAGATGATTTTTCAGAGGGGGAAGCGGAAAAAAACCTGAAGCTGGATGAAGGAGGGGCGGTCTACTGGTGAGAGATTTTTTTTTCAGAGGTTGGGGATATAGAAAAATCTGGATGGTTCAGGAAGAAAAGGGAAAGCTGGTTGGAGAGGGAGAGACACCTTTGGGCTGCCGTTTTCAAAGATATTGAAGCAACAGCTGGGAGCAGAGAGAATAGAGAGCAGAAAAGAAAAAAAAAACAGAGGAAAAAGCAACAAAATAGGAGAGGAAAAAAAAAAAAAAGAGAAAAAAAGCTGGTTGAAAGGGCAGAGCTAAGAAAGGGAGCAACAACCAGTTTTGGGAGGAAGGAAGCCGAGTTTGAGGTTGGAGCAACACATGAGGTGAGAAGTCGAGTTTGGTTTTAAGGCATTCATTGCATTTATTCTGGTTTGAGGTGTATATGACTAAGATCCTCTCTATTCTTGGGATTATTTTGATGGTCCAGATTCCAAGTTTTTATGCTCTATTATCATAGTTGTCTTGGCTCGTGTTGTTGTTTTCCTTTAGTTTCAGTGCTCTTTTTTTTTTGTGCATTTGGGGTTGTTATGTTTTCGTTAGTGCTTCTGAGCTCGAGAGGCAAGAAACTGTGTTCGTGGGGAAGCGGAACTGTATTGTTTTTTTTACAGGGGTGCTTTTCTGTGTATGTCATCTATCAAATGATGAAAGTGCAGAATGGGAGGTAGCGTACACAATTGAAAGAGCTTTGACCCAAAATAGTGCTTTTTAAAAAAAAATCCAAAAAATAAAGTTGTTTGGAAAATAATGCCCGATCTAATGCGTCTGTGCCACATAAGCTGCCACGTCATAAAACCGTAGTTGGTGACTACGGTTTTATTTTTCTAAAGTGGTTAGAAACTGTAGTTACCAACCACGGTTTTAACTTTAAGTTTAAAGCCGTAGTTGGTGACTACGGCTTTGACTTTTTTTTAAAATGGTCAAAGCCGTAGTCACTAACTGCGGTTTTAACTTTATATATATTTATATATAACTTTAATTTTTTTAATAAAAATATTATATTATTTTGATTTTAAATATACTTATTTTATTATTTTAAAAATAATAATATATGAAATTAAATAATTGATATTTTTAATTTGATATAAATATATTTTTAAATTTTATTAAAATAATATACTCTATATTTAATATAAATATATTTAGTTAATTATATTTAAATATAAATAAAATGTAATAAATTATGAAAGCCTATTAAAAAACAAATAATATAAATTATTATATTAATTAATAATTTTTTATATACTATATGTAAGTGGTATATAATGTCACATGTATATAAGTTAAATTAAGTTTAAAATTTATCATATTTTAATTTAAGTTCATAATATTATATCGATATGATAATAATTTATTTATATATTTAAATAAATATGCTAAATTTTAAACTTAAATTAAACTTTTATATTTATATATATATATATATATCTGTGTGTGATATTATCTACTACTTACATATAATATATAAAAAAATTATTAATTAATATAATAATTTATATTATTTTTTTCTCCAAATAGGCATTTATAATTTATTTATTTTAAATAAACATAATTTATTATATTATATTTATATTTAATTTTAATTAAATAATTATATTTATATTAAATATAGTGTCAATTGTTTTAATAAAATTTATTTATATATTTAAATAAAAATTTGATAAATTTTAAACTTAAATTAAACTTTTATATATATATATATATATATATATATGTGTGTGTGTATATGTGTGAGGTATTATATACCACTTATATATAATATATAAAAAATTATTAATTAATATAATAATTTATATAACTTTTTTATTTTTCTAAATAGGCATTTATAATTTATTTATTTTAAATAAATATAATTTATTATATTATATTTTAATTAATTAATTATATTTATATTAAATATAGTGCCTATTGTTTTAATAAAATTTAAAAATATATTTTTATATCAAATTAAAAATATCAATTATTTAATTTCGTATATTATTATTTTTAAAATAATGATATAAATATATTTAAAATCAAAATAATATAATATTTTTATTAAAAAAATTAAAGTTATATATAAATATATATAAAGTTAAAACCGCAGTTGGTGACTACGACTTTGACCATTTTTAAAAAAAGTCAAAGCCGTAGTCACCAACTACGGCTTTAAACTTAAAGTTAAAACCGCAGTTGGTGACTACGGCTTTGACCATTTTAAAAAAAAGTCAAAGCCGTAGTCACCAACTACGGCTTTAAACTTAAAGTTAAAACCGTGGTTGGTAACTACGGTTTCTAACCATTTTAGAAAAATAAAACCGTAGTCACCAACTACGGTTTTATGATGTGGCAGCTTATGTGGCACAGACGCATTAGATCGGGCATTATTTTCAAAACAACTTTATTTTTTGGATTTTTTTTTAAAAAGCATTATTTTGGGTCAAAGCTCCAATTGAAAAGGCTTGCCGCCTTGGTTTATTTGGAGTAATATTTAATACTTAAGCATGATCATGGGTCCCATATGGATGACTTTTTGACCACTTCATGCCCAACCACCCTGGCCGTGTGTTTTACTCCCATGCCATGTGCCATATTGTGAGATATTTCCATAAGTAGAAAAACTTGGAGATGTGGCCCCACCTAATTTCTTGATGCATGGAAAATTTGGAGATATTTTCGTTAGTTTAATTTCTTTATCTTTTTATTTTCCTCGTTGGATATTTCTTTTAGGCCAATAAAATTCAATCTCTCAAATAAAATTTTTTATTCCATTTTTTTTCTCCTTCAGGGATGTCTTAAAACAATTTTTAATTAATTCCTCAAATTTCTAAATTTCTTTATTATTAAATAAGTTTTCCAAATTTTCAAATTTTAAATAATTTTTATCAATCTTCACCAATTTTCAATAATCCATTTTACTTAATTTCTCAAGTTTCTAAATTTCTTTATTATTAAAATTTCTCGGTCTTCACAAATTTTTAATAAAATTTCCAACTCTTCCTTTTTGGATTAATTCGAATATTAATTTGGATTATTATGTTTAGGTTTGTGATTAATTCGGATATTATGTATAAATTTTGGGTTGAAATTTGGATAATTTTGGGATGTTATTTTGGATGGTTTAATTAAGTTAGTATATGTTTATTTTGTATTAATTAATTTTGTGTATTGAATTTGTTTTGAGTGATATTCATTTGGTATTCGTATTCGATTAATCAATTGTCATGATTGCTTCATTTTATTAGTAGAGATCCGATTTTAGGAACTTAGAAGGGTGCTACGGTCCTTACCGTACCTTCCCGATAAGTAACCTGACCCCCGAACCCGATCCGGTTTTTCGTAGACCACCTTTTCCAAATAAAGAGTCACACTTAGGGTTTTTCTTTCTTATTTTGTTTACCCTTTAAAAATAAAACAAAAATGAGTGGCGACTCCAAGTCATTTTCAAATTATCAATAAAAATCAATTTTTTTTAAAATCAAAATCGAGTTTCGCCATCGAGTGGGAAACGCATTGAGCCGAAATGCGGGGTCCACAATTTTTTAAAAAAAATCCAAAAGGGAAATCGTCTCTTGAAAAGACGAGTTCCCATTAAAAAAAATTAATATTTTTTACATGAAAAAAATTTAATATATTTTTTAAAAAAAAATCCAAAAGGGAAATCGTCTCTTGAAAAGACGAGTTCCCATTAAAAAAAATTAATATTTTTTACATGAAAAAAAATAATATATTTTTTAAAAAAAAATCCCAAATATAAAAAAATCCAAAATTAATATTTTTAATGTTTTTATTTTAAAATTTTAAAAAGATAAATTTGTTGAAAAAAATAACTAAGATATGAAGTTCTAATATTATATTAATAATTTTTCTTATCTAGATAGATTAATGTAAAGTATTTTGACCCACAACAAGAAAATTGTCAATTCAATTTTTTAGTTAAACTTTAAAAATTAAGTTTCAAATAAAATATATTATATAAAATTTTATCTAAAAATTATTGAAAGCGGTATTCAATTTTTTTATTTATTGACTTTCAAACTTATCTAATTTTTTACTTGAAAGGTAATAGAACATGTTTACAAAAAAAAAATTAGTTTTTCATTTTTTAAATAAATGAGTATAAATATATTAAAAGAATTAAAGATAATCTAAGTAAAAATTTTGATAAATATGATTATAATTTTAAATTTAGATTCATTTGGATAAAATTTCACAATAAAAAAAAATAGTGAAAAGAAAGAACATTGCTAAAACTACAAAAACAAAATATACAATTACAAAATTTTGATGATGAAATTTAAAAATAACATTCAAAACAATTCTTGAGTGAGAGAATTTGAGTAGGGGAAAAATCTTTGAGTGGAAAAAAATAGGAAAGTTTTTCAAAATCACTTGAAATCCATAACAAAAAGTAATCTTGTACACCCTTGTACAATTAATAAATTTGTCTTGTACAGTTAGTGTAATACCCTTGTACAATAACTCAAATAACTCAAAATTTTATTTCTTATGTGTTAATTTTTGTAAAGAATGTCATAATGAAATAGTTTGGTAAAAAAAAGAAAAAAAAAACTATCAATAATCGTCTTAATATCAAATTCAAATTGTTTAAAAATCGTACAAAACCTATTAGGAGTCTTATACACTCTTGTACACTTAGCACATTTCCCTAGTACAATTAGTGTAATACTCTTGTACAATGACACAAATTTCATATTTGTCATAACTTAAACGTATTCTCAAAAAAAGACAATATAGAAAATAAAAATAAATAAAAATAAAAACTAGAAAAATATTTTAAAACCAAACTCAAATATAATCTACATAATTTTTAGTTATTTGTTTTCATCTAAAACAAGTAAATATACCTTTCAACCCTTTTTATATAAAAATAAATAAATAAATCTCTACTATGTATTGATATAATCCACTTCTAAAATTAGGTCATATGAAAACATTTTAATTGAGTACTTAAAATAAAAACTTTCCATCCATCATCATTTTAATCGAGTACTTAAAATAAAAACTCTCAATCCATCCACTTTCTTTATTTTTCCTTTTCTTATTTTAATAAATTTTCAATTAATTCAAATCATTAAAAAAAAATTCTTAATAAACAAATTTGTAGCATTTCATATAACTTATTACTAAAAGTCATGTTCAAAAAGTTATTAAAATAAAGAAGGAAGAAGATTAAAAAAAAATAATTGAACTTTTTATTTTATAATAGTAAAAAAAACTTTAAAATACTTTTTAGTATAAAAAAAATTAAAATAGTGAATATATTTATTTTAAATGGTATTTTAATCATTAAATTATTTACTTCTAAAATGTAAACTATAAAAATAAATGTAGAAGATAATTTTTATTTATTTAAATTAATATTTTTTAGAAAATATTTTCCAAAATAGTCTTTGAATCGTTAATATAATTTTTGTTTATTTATAATTTAAAAATAAAAAATAATGTAATTTTTCAATTATTTATAAAAGAGTTTTAAAAAATGAAAAATCCAAAAATGGTTAAATAAGAAAGAAGAGTGGCAAGTAGTAAAATAAAGACAAAAATGAGTCAAGTGGGTATTTTTGTCAATTACTATCTCATATCATTGGGCTTAAAGATGGGTGGTTGGAGGACCAAATGTTAATTATTGGACCCAATTGGGCCAAAAACACAATTCTCCCATAACAATAGCCTCATTACCACCAACTACAAATAATACTCCACCACCTAGCCTATGTCATCTCATCTTTACCCACCCTCTCCACTAACCTTGCCTTTAGCTCTCCATCCTTATCCTAGTTTTGGAAGCTTCAAATTATTATCCCCTTTCTCATCTCTCAGCTCTTTCACCTCTCCTCTTCAATCTACCCCCACCACCCATAGGCTGCAATTATCATGACACAATGATGTAGGACAACCCTAAGATGGTTGCCTACACTCAAGGGTAGGTGGGCTAGGGTTTTATTTTTAGGGTGTGAGAAGAGGAACAAGGAATAAATTTTATGGTAAAAAAATTATAAGATAAGAAATAGAAAGAAATAAGAAACAATGAAGAAAATATGAAAAACCTTAGAGTCTCACTAAGGCCTTCTAGTAGTCTCACCTAGAAAAAAATCAATGGAGTCTCACCATTGAGGGTTGCAACCTTACAATGAAAGAAAGTATAATATTATTCATCAAATTCTTTCCTTTTGATTTACATTGATTAGCTTATTTATAGGTTTCTCTAAGAAAACCAAAGTCTACTAGGACTTTAATAACCTATTATGATTCTAATTCTAATTATAACATCCAAAATCTAACTCTAATAACCTATCATGACTCAAATTCTAATTATATTATAACTAATTAGTTAATCCTAATTAGACTCCAATAAATATTAATCCTAATTTAATTCCAAGTAATAATAATCCTACTTTAATTACAACTAATACTAATTCCCTTTCTTGACATATATCTTGAATATTCATCCTCATCACACAATCAAATATTGAAAATGCATATTTTTGGATCAAAAAATAAAATGCAAGAGAATCAACCTAAAAATCTTGATGAGAATTATGAATATGAAAGTCATGATGGAAGCATGAGTTTCTTGTATTGTAACCAAGAAGCTTGACTGGTGACCAGCCCTTACAGAACAGATGAGAAGAGAACAAGAGGGAGCCAGGGGGGCACAGAAAAGAAAGCCCCATTGGATTAGAATAAAGTGGTAGTTGAATCAAGAAAGGTGACTCTTCTTGAACTAGTTGAGGACTCTTTAGCTGGATGAGAAGAATGAATCCACTTCCTGCATTTCAAATCTCATTCTCAACTTCCACTATGTGCTCAAATAAAGGAAAACACGCTACCAAGAGAAATCTTGAGCATAATAAGCTGTCAACGAAGAACGAGAGCAACATTGGTTTTTGATGAAGGTATAATGAGCTTCGAGACCATCCCCATTTAGATCAATTATCAAACTTCACTAATTCACAAATTTTTCAAACAAAATTAGATGGAGAAAGCTACTGCTAGGTGTGAGTGCTTCAACATGGTTCCTCTGTCAAATAGATCTTTCAGAGGTGGGTTCTTTTCTTTTTCTTTCCTTTCCTTCTATTTTTTTGGGTGGTGTGGGGGGCAGGGAGATGTTGAGGGGCAACAAAGGGTTGAGAACAACTGAGGCTGTCTCCTTCAGATGGAAGAATATTCTGTCACTTTGAAAAGTAGTTTTGTCCCATCTGCTAGCCATAGCCAGAACAGAACAGAAAACATCCCAACCAACCTGATAAAAGGTGGAATTTATCCTAGGTTGCTTTACAACCTTTGCAAATGCTAGTTGCATTTCCAGAGCGAGCTAAGAGCATTCCTTGGAAGTTGGAGATGCCAAACCTTGCACTTGGAGGGAGAGGCCTCATGCAGCTTATTAGTGTCCAAAATATGTAACCTGCAGTAGCTCCCTAAGTATTTGCTACAACTAGCATGGTCCTTTCATTGAATTGTTGCCCTCAAAATGCAACCCAAACACTTGACAACAAAGGTGCTAATAATCCTTAATAAAATCCAATACTGAAATTTATTGAGGGAAACCCTTGGCATATGATCAAACTTCTCAGGAGTGCCTGAAACCCAGTAGGTTTTATGATGTTCTTGGCAGTGCAAGTGAGCATGCAATAGGTGTGCTGAGTTATGGCTTTATTGAAGCCACTACCATCACTGGGTGATTCTCGCCAACTGGAGAGATACCAACATGATTTCATTTTGGATATCCTTGTCTTGCCACAAAGTAGTAGCTGAGAAGAATAAATTCACATGGTTCTGGTCCATGTTTCACATAAAAACCTAGACACAAAATTTGAAATTAAATAAAGCATTCCTGATTGCCAGCACCCTTCCAATAAACTTCCTGCAATCTGCTCAGCCACTCACACCCACAAGCTCTGGCTTGGTTAAAAGCAGTCTACCTCGAGATGTTTATTGGCCACTCAAAAATCATCCAATGTTCTTACACATAAATAAAGGCTAGCGTTTTAAATTGTCTGAAGCTTCACACTAGAAACTATACCAATGGCTTCCGGAGCCTTATATTTCTAGTTTTCATATGGGAGATTAAGATTACTGATTGATTTTTACCATGTCTACTGGCAAAGTTTTGGTACCACTTGTGAATACAAATACAAACTGGAATGGACCTCCCTATGGCACAAAGAGCACAGATTCACAATGTTATGGGCCATAGAGATCAAAATTTTCTTGCAGCCAGTCAATTTAGATAAATACAAGACCTTATAATAACAATCACAGATCATACAGTGGCAAAGCCACATCCAGGATCTCTTTTGCTCCTATATGGGACCATAAGGCAAGTGCAGACTGGTGTTCTGTAATCCACACATCTGCCATTACTTGTTTATAAGCAAAAGTCTTGCTGGTCTCCATGATTAGGAACATTGAATTTTTCCCTTCTTTAGCATGTTGGAGAAGCATCCAACAAAAGAATATAATGATCACACATGATAACCAAATCATCCACCACTTACTACGCATTCTGAAGAAAGAATGTTCTTGGCACATCATCTTTTCATACATGCATAAATTCAATTGAAATTGTCTGCCTTAAGGGTGATGATTTGCTCACATGCTTCTTGTAGGGGTCTCAAAGGTCAGAGGTATACAGCACTAAGTTGCTATTCTTTATTGTAACAAAACCACCCAAATCATAGCTTCCACATGGAAAGAATTAGGCTCATGGTGGGCATCATCTGCTCCTATAGTGATTGTCAGTTTCAAACTTTTGTTACAAGTGCTTTAGGCATCAACAGATTAAGCACTGCATTCCTGGGTTATTGTTGTCATTTCGTTGGTTCTTTCTCAGGGTATTTTCATAAGCACCTCCTGTAATTCAATTTTACATGTAAAAAATGCACTTAGGACTCTTGAAAAAAAGATGACCACGTTTAGTTTCTGGGTGATGCAGAAGTGTAATCCCAACTACTTTAAATTGTCAAATATATTTGCACTCCTAAACAAAACACCTACAAGGAAGGATGAGTTCCTCTCTTAGCAGTAATATATCTGTTAGTAACTATTGTAAAAAGTTAGAAGCAGGTCCTTTTTTTTGCTCTTTTTCTTTTTTCAACTTAATCCCGCCATCTCATAAGGTGATGCTGATAGCAATGGAGCACAAGGGCAGTATTCACTAGAATTACTTATGATGTTTTATATTTTGTATTCTCTTCTGGAGAATGCAAAAAGTGATTGAGCATTTAATCCACCAGAATATTTCTTTAACCTCTAAAATGTCCATTTCTAACATCTATCAAAAGTAGTTTCTACAATGATATCGATTGAAGACATAAAGTACATGTCCCCATACCTTATTATGAAACACAAAATAGCATTGTTGTAAACCTGCAAAATGGAAAAGTTCTAAATACAAGGAGAAGAAAATCCAAATAGAAGCCACAGAGAACATTTTTAATTAACTATAATGATTCCATCAAGAAAGCTTAGAAGAGAAGATGGAGACAAGAAGATTTTAAGAAGAAACTCAATTGGTGAGCAAAGGAATAATCTCCCTAGCAAAGACTATTTTCTTGCACTAAGGCAACCTACATTCCCATTGCCACCCTCACATCAGTCACTGAGATGCTCATAGATGATTGATATTTCTCTTTGAAACTTTTTTACAACCACTATTCTCTCATATCTGTTGAAGATGTTGAAGTTCTTTGTATCAAAGATAAGATTTATCAAAATCATGATGCTACACATGGCAAGAAAACAGCAGAATCATTCAATAAAACAAAAAATAGGCAATTCACTTTCATGTTGTGTGCACACCTCATGTACGGATATGCTGTGACAGTATATATCTACTATTTATAAGACATAGCTACCACATATTTCTGCATATGTATATTAAATTGAGAGTGAGAAGGAAGCAAAGGAATATAAAGAGATGGGTGTGACTGAGAATCAGTAAAAAGAACCCAAAGCAACTTGCATTGATTTGGATAAAATATAAAAAGAAATAGTGTTAGTCTGGATATTCAAACCCCAAATGCATCTTTCTTTATAGGTGGGAAAAAGGAGAAAAGCTTTTTACAAGCACAGCTTCTCGAAAAATATATTCTTGGGTGAGGGATTTGGATCCAGCCAAAAGAGATGAGGCATATCATTGTTGGGCTTAGGTTCTTATTCCTCAATCATTTGAAGTTCCTGCATTGTGAAGATCAAATCAAATTAAAGAAGAAAAAATACTATCTAATAATCAGAACACTTGAGCTAAGGAATCTTTGTTTAGTTTAGTAAACATATACAACATTGTTTTTGTTCAGGTTCACATTCGAAAAGCAATGTATGGGATAAAGATGCACAAAGCATGTAAGAATAAAGATAGATTGGAGGGAAAGGAGAGTCGAGAGGTTAATAAATACCATGACAGCCAATGGTTGAGCTTGTGAAGGTAGATAAAATAAAGAGAAAATTAATATTTATGTAATTTAACAATGTGGAAGTCTAGGATACCCATTGACAAGCTGTACTAGATGATTCCCAAGAAAAGTTCTTGGTCATGCATACAATTTGATCTCACCCAAGATATCTCTACCACCATTTAGATTGGATTACATGACCACCTGTGCCCACTCTCCCACTAATCAAGGTCTCCTAGTAGATTAAATTTGGTATTCATATTTAATAAACCCAATTCTAAAATAAATGATTAGTCATAATCTACCAAAGAACAGTGGGAGATCTTGAGAGAAGTACCTCCAACGTCCTAATCAGGCATCAAGGAAGAATTGTCCAAACTTTGTGCCAAAAACCCAATGCTACTATTCAATACCCTATGGTAACAATTTGACTGCAAACAAAACTTAGAAAGGTTGCTCCTTTTCACCTACCTAATACAAAGGCATGAATTAATACTACTTAGACAAAATTTGTAATATATAAATAATTCCACTCTTGAACTGAGATAAGCAATGAATTATAAAATAATAACACACAAATATTTGATCCACAACCATTGCCCTGTTAATATCGAGAGTTTCATTGAATTAATATTGGCAAATGCATTACAAGCTGATAAGAAACATTTTTATCCACAACCTAAGAGCACCTCACATCTGATCCACCCTTTGCAAAAAGCCTCCTCTATCACTTAGACACCACCCCTGTCAATATCAGGAGGGTGATATTTTATTCTGATAATATCAATCAGAAGGGTGATACTTTTTCTCCGCCAATAACAATGTCAAATTATTTCATAGGAAAAGGGTCCCTTGATTTTTTTAATCTTCCTAGCTTATTAGTGGTCAATAGCCGAACATTTCCACCCACATGACCGTTAATCCTGCTAATAAAATTCCAAAAACTAATATTCTCATCTACAACCCCTGCCCTGTTAGTTTCAAATGGTTCAGTATTAAATTCAACAGGGTCCAAATCACTTTACCAAGTTCATTACAGCACAATCCAAAATATATGTATAGCTGCAAACCCTCAAATATAAACTTATGCACAAGAAAGATGTAATAGACAAACTTATAATATTGCTTTCATATAAAAGCAAAAAAAGCCATGTACAATGCATGGATCCTCCATTCCTAGGTATAAAACTACAGAACCCAATCTCGCACCTAACCAGAGCCAAGCACTTTCATTACACAACCACGACCTTTCAAGCCAACAACAGTACTGTTCTTATAACAAGGATATTAAAACGCTAAGGAAAACCATAGTAAGTAATCTGTTTGACCTCACCATACAAGGCTTCCAAAATCATGGATGAGATCACACCCAAATCATTGTCAAACCCCATCATCAATCCATATTTCAAGAGAACCTAGGAACAGCCTTGCAAACCAAGGACTGTTTCATCTCCATCGAGAGCTTGAGGCACTCAGACAAGTCCACACCAGAGTCACAAGCAACCCATTTGAAGCTTTGGAGCAATTGAGCCAACCACAGCTGCACAGTTGCTAAACCCATTGCTTTCCCAGGACAAACCCTTCTTCCAGAGCCAAATGGTGCCAACCTAAGATCAGAACCCAAAATGCTCACATCCTCCTCCATAAAGCGACTTGGCTTGAATTCATAGGGCTCATCCCACACAGCATCATCATGTGTTATTGCCCACATATTGACCATAGCTGTGGTGCCTGCAGGGATGAAGTGCGAACCAATGTGGGTATCATGAATGGAAAGGCGTGCCCAGGAAAGGAGCGGGCCAGGTGGATGCATGCGGAGAGTTTCCTTTACTATGGCATGGAGATAAGGGAGTTTAGGAATGTCTGAGTCAGACACCAGCCGGGTGGCTCCAACCACTGCATCTATTTCAGATTGGGCTTTGGATTGAATATCAGGGTGTAAAACCATTCTTGCAAGAATCCACTCCAACAGGATTGCCACCGTGTCAGTCCCTCTAAAGATCATTTCCTGAGATTGCAACATATTTCCAATTACACAAACGTGTGAAGATTAAATAAAACACGATGATAATAAAGAAAAAGTTAAGGAAAAGAAATGCATCACCATCACAAAGCATAAATTGTAAAGCATAAGAAACAAAGACAGGAAAGAAAGAAAAGAAAGAAAATGAATCTTATCACGGTGAAAAGAGAAACTATTCAGATTCTCAATATCTATGGATGCCCAAAAAAACAAACTTAAAGAAAGACCTGGCTATTTCAAGCATCAATGTAACAGTAACAAAGAAAGAAAATGCATAAAAAGGCTAAAAACTAAAACATGAAAAACCTAGTGAATGCAACCACAAAAAAAAGGTCAAATGAGAAAAAAAAACCTTTGTCAAGATGTGCTGGGGAAGCACACCAAGAACATCAAATGAACATATTTCTACAGTAGGTGCTGAACCTGACAATAGAATGTTTGAAGGCGCTTACCCATAAAACAGCAATCATATCAGAGTCGCTGAGCCTGCTTTCCTTTTCCAAATCGAGTAAGACGTCAACAAAATCGCCTGAACTGTCATCACCATCACGACCCACTTCTCCATCACCAACCCTCCTGAGCCTGTGCTCATCTATGATCCTGGAAACAAAAACGTTCACCTTCGAAACCAACTTTTTGCATCTCTTTCTCACTCCTTGCAAGTCCAACCACCCGAGAAGCGGTAAGTGGTCACTCCAGTTGAATATACCAAGCAGTTCGTACCCTTCACCCACCAGGCTCTCAAGTTCAACCGCATCACTAGAAACACCTTCTCCAAAGTCGTAGCTCCTTCCAAACACGCTCATCATCACATTGTTCAAAGACCCAAAATGCAACACTTTCTTCACCTTCACCTCACCTTTCTTCTCCATCAAAACCCTAATCTCATCCACCATTTTCAACCCAATAGTCCTCCGAAACTCCCCGAAACCAGCGATTCTCCTCGGACTGAACAAATGGGTGGCCGAAATCCTCCTCAGATTTCTCCAGTACACCCCGAACGGAGCAAAACCCATTGCTCGGTGGAATAAAAGCTCATAAGCCGACTCCTTCACTGGTCGGTCCGCGAACGCCGAACTGTTCAGAATCTCCTTGGCTGTTTCCGGTTGGCTGGAGATAATGAAACGAGTAAAGCCAACCGAAAAAGCCATCAATGGCGCAGCTTCAGAAACACGAGCCAGCTTGGCCAGAACCCTATGAGTCAGAGAGCCAGTGAAGGCGAAAACAAGACCTAGCAGAGGTAACCCAGAAGGGCCAGGAATGGCGCTACGTGCTTTAGCCTTGGACATAGCCCAAGCTAAACCACCAGGCACAAGCCAGAAACCAAAGACGCCAACGAACAAAACCACACACAAGAACAGTTCCAAACTTAGAACTGGCGAGGACCCAGTTCCCGGAACGAACGAAAAGTAGTTTTCCGACGACATTTTCACAAGGTAGATCCGTAGAGCTCCAAGGGAGAGACACCAAGGGAAGAGGATAGAGAAACGAAAAGAGAGAAGTAGAGAAGTTGCAGGAGACGAAGTGCGTGGCGAGGGCGGTTAAATAGAAGTTGGAATGGCATTCAAAAAAAACAAAACGAAAAAAGAAAAGCTTAAAAAATTAACCTCGGTTAAAATGGAGTTTTTCCTTCCTATTTTTTTCACCGCAGTTAGGTAAAGACTGTTTTGGCCCTGATGGGGGTCCTCTAACCACCATTTGCTTTTTCTGCGAATCAACTTTGGGATTTGGACCGTCTTTTTCAATCAAATTAACGATTCTGCCACCACCCCGGTGCCAAGTTGTTATTTTGGGCCGCCCACCACCCCAAAGAAAAATGGGCCCATCCTGGGGACAGAGTAACGACACAGAAGTGCTTGCCGGCTTCAAATGGGTCCCATTTTGGATGTGAATGATGTCGATTTCAACCTGGTAAGAAAATCTCAGCCATTGCATCCTTTCCCTTTTTTGTCCCCACTTTATAATCGGAGTTTCTTGAACAAAAGTGATGTTTTAAAAAAATTAAAACTTATATACGATAAGACGAATCGTATGGTTTTGAAAGCAAGGGTATCTTTGGTAAACGTTTGAAAATCGAAAGACTAGCTAAAGTTGTTTTTTCTTAAATTATTATAAAAAATAATTATATAAGTATATGTTACATTTAAACTAAAGTCTTAAACATAAAAAATTATTTTTTAAAATATTAAAAATATATCAAATTTTTAAACAAACTTTCATTTTATAAATTATAAAAATATTATTTTTAAAACTATTTTAAAAAACAATTATCAGATAAAACCTAATTATCAATCTAATGCTACGTAAATATAAGAATTTTTTTTGTAATATCATAACATCCACGTCACATCTTCCATGTGACCCCTTTTTTTTTTTTCAAATATTCAAGATTTTGCAAAATCAAATTTCAAAAGATGAATCATATGATTGTTCCTCCTTATAATGTTTTTAATGCGAGAATGATTCTCGATGAGGTGAGGTAATCAACGAGTCATGTGTGATTCAATCAAATAATTGGAATCATTCCTTGTTGTAATTGACCGGTGCCATCATAAAAAGTGAAAGAGAAATGTGGTGTGAAAGTGAATGACAAATAGGACGATCTAGCTTCAAAGATATGCATTCTTTAAATACGACAATAATATTGAAGAAAATCCCCGGTATGATCAAACTATAGACAATAGAAAATAATAAAATCCACATCATTATTATAAAAATTTCTTCCACCTTCATTAAACACAACTTGTACTTTAAAATTTGCATGTTGCATTTAAAAAAAGCTAAAACACAACATGGAAGATATGCAAATATCATAAAAGTAGAACCAAGGTTCCATCTTGGACCACCCATTTGGATTGTTCTTTGCTCTTTCAAGTTTCATGGCTCTACCATCCTTCATCTACTCAACACATTTCTCTATCGCTCTAGATGTCCATTCAGATTGTGAGAGAGGCCAATCAAGAAAAGATGGAAGTTGGAGTCCATTCATATATATAAAATATTAAACTTAAGACTCCATCCAAATGGTCCAAGAGGGCATTTGGAATGAGCCCATAGTGATTAGCCCTTACCCTAACCCAAGTTTCATTCAATGCTTATGAGATGCTTAAAACGTCATGTCCTTTCGTGAGACAGGACTGTTCACTTGTTTCTTTGTTCTTCTTTTGAGTTTTTTTGAATTGAAAACAAAAAACAACTACCAAGTTGGATGGCGTTAATACATGAAATGGACCCACCAAAAGCTTCAAGTCATCATATGAAAGTCCTCTAGTGTCCATGTTGTGAACATTAAATTAATTGAACAAATATTAATTCATTTTAAAATTGGCAATTTCACCATCCATGGTCACTAATCTAACAAAAAAGGAGAATTCTCCCAAACAAGTCCTTCAACTTGGATTCGTAAGTCTTTACAAAATGAAACATCACATATTTTTTTCAAGTGGTGTTTTGTCTTGTGAGAACAAGTTGGCTAAGGCCTAGGTTAAATGGGTATTTCTTATTTTATAATTCACCTAGTATCTTATCACTCCTACAATATATTTTATTTCTTATTCACTTGGCAAGTGGTAATCGAATGTTGAAACATTCTTATGCTTAATGAATATTTTTTTTTTTTGATATATTTAATTAATTAAATAAATAAATATAATAAAAAGTGGTAGTATTATTTTGTAAGACAATCGTGTTTTAGACGTTGGGCTTAAAAATTAAGATTTGGTTTATATAAGTTCACTATTTAAACTTAAGACCTAAAAAAATATGAAATTTGATAAAAAAGATAATTATTTTTTATCTTTCAAAAAATGATCTTTATTAATTATGAAAAAAAAAGATTAAAAAATATTAATTTAAATTTTATTCCTTTTTTAAATCTCAATAAAATTTAATTTAATTTAGTGATTTGAAAAAATAATACATAATTTTTCAAAAAAAATAAAAATATGTCAAAATTATTTTTTTTAAATGATACCGTTTTAGAATATATATTTTTTAAATTAGTTTTCTAAAAATAATAAATTTTCAAAATAATTATTAAAAAAATTAAAATAAAAAATTTGTTAAATATTGTGGTAGAAAATACTCTTTTAAGGATATATTGGTATTTTCATCTTTTATATCATTTTCATCAATTATGTAATTTTTATAGCCAAATCTTAATTTTTGGAAACACAATTATCCCTTATTTTTTTTAACAATTTACTTTTATCTATAAATACCATGGAAGTCAAAATGAGCTATAATTTGATATTTAATACGAGTTAATTTCATTGATTTTAGTTTACTAGTATTCTCGTTTGATATTTTCGTTAATCTTTTATTTAATTTAAAATAAGAGAGATATTTGATAAAATTTTAAATTATTGAAGGTTAATTATAATTAGTTAAATCTTAAGGGTGGGGAGTGAAATTATTTTTATTTAATATTAATAGATTTTAAAGGAAAATAATAGTAATGAAAGATAATGATAGCGACGAAACTACCGTTATAATGGTAATGGTAAATGTGGTGCAGAGTGGTCAAATGTTGGTTAAGTTAACCACAGTTAAAAACAAGGGGGAATTAATAGCAGTGGGGGGCCAGCTGGCTCAGCTCACATACATGAAACAACGCAGAAGCCAAAAAGATGCCACGTGGAGAAGTTGGGCCGATTCAGTGGAAGCACGTGGAGGTCTAGCATTCTAGTGAGTAGTGAATAGGGGTTGGGAGGGGGAGGCGTAGGGTCCGAGTCACTGACATGGGTAGCTACAGCGTCGTCTAGGCCTGCGCCACACTGCAGAGAGCCATGATTGTTGACACCCGTTACGGCGCCGCCTTCCATTTCAGTCTTTCAGATGCTTTTTAACGGTACGACCACGCTTCCTACGTCCCTCCGGCTGTGCGTGGGTCCCACTCTCTTCAACAACAGCCATGACATTGGCCCACCATTCTTTATTTAAAAATAAATAAATAAATACGCCTTATTTTGTCCAAAATATTATTATAAACGTGTGATTCTATTAGGAGAATTATATTTCGGGTAGATACCCTCGAATTTGTTCATGTAATTCTTCAAATTGAGCTCAAGATCCAATGAAAGTATAGAAATTGAGTTGAAAGATATCATCCTTTAGTATTTCCAAAAATACCTTTTATTGATTTTGATAAAAAAAAATTAATTTTTTTGAAAAATACTTTTATTTAATTTAATATTTTTAAAAAATATTTTTATGTAATTTAATATTTTTTAAAATATTTTTATTTAATTTAATATTTTTTAAAAATAAATTTTATTTAATTTAATATTTTTTTAAAATAAATTTATTTAATCTAATATTTAAAAAATATTTAATTTAATTTTTTTGAAAAAAAATTAATTTAATATTTTTGAAAAAAAATTATTTAATTTAATATTTTTGAAAACTACTTTTATTTAATTTAGTATTTAAAAAAAAATTATTAAAAAAAAATTATTTAACTTAATTTTATAAAATATTTTATATATATTCTTAAACGTATATTTATCCTTATATGTACATTTGGTTAATTTGGGGTCATCTGCCCCATAATTCTCCCGATTCTATTTTTCAAAATTGATCGTCCTACGTTTATAGTTTGAAAAAATGTCAACTGCCTACGTGTCAGGTGAGATATTTATTTTGAACGGAGAGTGGGCCCCGAGGGGATGAAGGTGGAGAACAGTGAAAATGGTCCGTGAAAGGGTCTGACGCGCCGCTTACGGTACGGCGTCGTTTCAGAGGAAGGTACTAAAGCCTGAATCCGTGGAGACATCAAAGATATGAAATAGCTGTTCCAATGATTCTTCTTCTGTGAAATGAAGATTTTGTATCTTCTCCCAAGTAAAGAAACCACCCCCACACCTCTGACTCCAGTCAACGCCACCACACCGCCACCATCATCTCCGCCTCCACATGATGCCCCACCTACCTAGTGATAGTGACATCTCTCACCTCACGTATCATTTATGATTTTCCTTTTATTTTTCCCATTCTCATTCCTTTTTCTAATTTTGTGAATATTTTGTAGGATTTCCATCACACAAAATTACTTTATTTTTTAAAAAATTAAGATAAAATCAACGTAAAATATCAACTATAACTTTTTTTAATAAAAAAATATTATTTTATTTTATTTGTCACAAATAAAATTAAAGGTGTATTTTCCAAAATTCAAAATAAAGACAGTTGAAAACCCAGCCATACAAGACAAATTTATTGGCTTGAATGGAAAGCAAAATCAGGAAATCATAAACCAACCATACACGTTTTACTCAAAGCAGGGAAATTTCATTTTCCTTGGTAATATAAATTCTTTAAAAATGTTTTCAAATAAAGGAAAGGAAAATTCAACCTGTAATTTTTATTATTAAGAAATTATAACAAAATTCAAATTATTGGGATTCAAATAGATTTGAAGATCGAGTGCAAAATAATGGAAAATTCTAGAATTTATATTATAAAATATTTAAATTATTAAATATATATGATGAGATTTAGGTCGGGATTTAGGACATTGATAAGATATAAATCAGTCACAAACGAATGAAATTACCATAAATACAATTCATATAAAACTATATTTATTATCAATTGATTCTAAAATTAATTTACTTCCCACACCAAAATTGGAAGTTCCTTGTTTGTCCATTTATTACTATCAGTTTTAAGGGTAGAAGGGTAAAAAAGGAAAGTCGAGTTTGGTGGAAAAATAATTCTTTTTGAAACAAAAATCTTACGTTTAGATTACTTTTCAAAAAATTCACCAATTTAATATTTCAATCACCTAAAATTTCACTTTGTTATAATATATAGTTTTAGCTTTAAATTTAAAATCACGATTATTAATAGTAGTTTTTAAAATCACAATGAGTAATTATGGTTTTAATCTTAAAGTTAAAATTTTAATTATTAATTATAATTTTAATAATAAAGCGGAAGTTCCGTGGTGAAAGCATTATTTCCACAAATATTTTTATTACATTGAATTTCTTTTTTTATTTTTTATTTTGAAGAGACAATTGAAAAAAGAAAAAGAAAAAAGGGGGGGAAGTATTCAAAGGTGTGTTAAAGCATTCTTATCCATACTCTTGTCATTCTAAATGACTCTTCACCTACCTACAAGCCTAAAAAAAGGATCCTTGAAGCATCACTGCAAGTCTATACCCATCAAGGGAAGTGAACATGTGAACTTGCACTAAAATTTCGCAAGATTCCATCTCTTTTTCCTACTAGAATTTACAGATGCTGTTTCCAAATCAGGTTGGAATTTCATTTATGGATTTCTATTTGAATAATATTGCTTTAAAATGTTTTTTTTTTAATTTTATAAAAATATTCAAAAACGGGTGTAATTATATTTTCAAAATGAGATTTTATAATTAATATAATATTTAAATTTGTAAGAAAATAATCATTTCAAAAAACTGATCTGGACATTAATATAAAATAGTGTATCGTTTCGAAAATAGATTCATCATTATCATTATTTTAGATTTTTTTAAAACACATACAATATGCAAAAAAAAATCATTCATTTTCCTTAATTTTATGTATACATTTGTTATCTTATGTTCGAATAATTTTGAAGAATCATATGAATTATTATTTTTAGATAAATACTTTTTGGTTATGCATTTTATAGAATATTTATATAAATACGTAACCATTATATCTTACTGTAGATAAGACTTGCCATGTTTATAACGTTTTTTGTAACAATTATTAAAACATTTTATTTGATAATTGTTTTTTAGAATAATTTTCTTTATTTAAAAAAACTTCATTATTTTTTATTTTTTTAAATAAATATTAAAAAATCATAGTTTTTTTTTATAAATAAATATTAGAAAATGAGACACATAGTTTTTTTTTTTTGTTTTTTTAAAACACATACAATATTGCCAAAAAAACCCATTCATTCTCCTCAACTTTATGTATACTTGTTATCTTATCTTCTATGTCAAATAATTTTGAAGAATCATATGGATTATTCTTTTTAGATAAATACTTTTGGGTTATGCACTTTATTGAAGGTTTATATAGATACGTAACCATTATATCTTGATGCAGATAAGACTTGCCATGTTTATAACTTTTTTGTAATAAATATTAAAATTTTGTTTGATAATTGTTTTTTAGAATAATTTTTTTATTTAAAATAACTTCGAAAACTATTTTTTGTTTTTATAAATAGAAAATACGGTGTTTTTGGATAATATGTTTTCACTTGTTTTCCTAAAATTGTTTTAACAATAATTATACAAACATTGAAAACGATTTAAAATAAAGTATTAGATATAAAAATTATTGTTAAAACATATTTAAGAATATTAAAAACAAGTTAAAAATATTTTAGATTTTCAAACAAATTTGTATTTTACGTAAAACAATTTTCAAAAACTATTTTTTAGAGGAATTTTTCAAAACCATTCCCCCGAAATTTCAAAATTTTCAAAGTTAAAAGGGATCTTCTTTTACTTTCTCACGGAACACAAGAATATGCATGCATACAGTTCCTTCTAGACAAGCTTTAGACAAACACCTTTAGAGGATTTACAATGTGGAAAAAGTAAAAGGCCACCTATCTTTTATTAGGTGATGCAAAGTTGAGAGAGAATTAATCCATGTGTTTTTTTGGGTCATAAAATTTGAATTAAAGTCTTCCACTTAGTGAAATTGGTAGAATCATGGTGACCCATCAACCAAAAATGGCTAAAAACAGACGTGACTTGATAGACGATAGTGGGTTTTAATTCCAGACAACCTTTAGACAGCGCTCAAACACTTTGACAATGGTGAGCAACCCCTTCTAGTTTGAGTCATGCAATTATCTCTCACTTTCTCAATTTGGCGGAACCATAATGACTAGCCATCACATACCTTTAACTCATGGCTCACACGTTGGCGAGGCAAATTCCGCCGTCGAGTTGACAAAATGGCGTGTGATTCACATTACTTTTTATGACCAGTTTCCCCCAGGTTCCGAATTAGGACTTTGATCTGCATTATTGTGGGTGTGCTATTATTGTTCCGACGCTTAAAAAAGAAGCATTATGGGGGTGTTTGGAAACGAGGAAAATTGCTTAGATGAAGAAGTAGAAAAGTGGCGCAAAAACAAGTCATATTTGGCTGAAGCATCCATCAATTATTGCTGCACGTATTTGGAGAAGGGCAGCCATATGAGGAATAGGCAAAACTTGTAGAAATTGAACTCTTGCTCTTTAGTCCTAAGCCATTAATGAAAACCAGAGTGGGTGGGTTCGTGTGTTGAACTTTTTATTTTGATCTTTCCACTCTTCACAAACCAACTCACCGTAGGCCGGATTAAGCTGCTTTTGTAAGTGTCAAATTACAATTTCATTCGTTATGCTCATTTCTATAAGCATCCGTGATGGTGCAGTGACTTGATTTTCAGGCCTCAAAATTTCAACTTATTAAAAACATTTTGAAGAACCGAACTCTGATATTAATAATTCTAATATATACTAAGAAAACAAAATTTTAGTTTAATTAGAATTTCTACACTGTCTCACTTAAACCAAACTCTCCAAATTTCTTTGTTTTTCATCAACTCATGAATATAGTAAAATTTGATGTCGATGTGTTTGCTTTTTTTAAGGAAAATCGGATTATTGATTAATGTGATTGCTTATTTATTATTACAAAAAATCTTTATAGGAACTTTTTGAGTATGTTTTAAGTTGAAGTATTTGTTGCAACTATACCACTTGAGTAGCACCATTAGTAGTTGTAATATACTTTGCTTCTACTAATGATAAAACAACTACTTTTTGTTTTTTTAATGACCAAAAAAGCCTCTCAAACCAAGATTAAGAGTTTTGACGGTGTTTAAAAAAAAAAAAGAAACCCCTTTTTATTTTAAAAACTGTTTTTGAAGAAAAATAAAATGTTTAGCAAAATTTAAGAAACACTTTTAAAAAATTGAAAAATCACTTGTAATGTCGAAAAAATCACTTATAATGTTTTTTGAAAAAAAAAAAAATACTTAATAGGTGATTCTCCTAAAAACACTTCCACTAAAAAAAATACTTTGAGTAGAAACACTACGAAACACACTCTAAATGCATAACTTGAAGTACTTTTTTGCTTCTCTGCATCACCTGCACAATCGCTATTTGTATATTCAACAAGCTGAACCTTGTTACCATATGTATAAAAATCACTATCATTTGGTGTGCCTTTAATGTATAGTAAGATATGCTCTGTTACTTGCAAGTGAGATTGGCATGGAGACTCTATAAATTTGCTTACAAGTTCAATTTCAAATATAGTATCTAGTCTCATGGAGGTAAAAAAAAACTGCAAACTTTCAATCATTCTTCTAAAATTTGTAGGATTAATAGACTCATCTTAGTTATCTTTTCCTAATTTCAATCTTTTATCAAATGAAGTTAGAGTAGTATTACATTATTCCATTTTAATTTTTTTTAAGAATTTGCCTATTTTTCTAAAAAATGAAGAAACGTTTATCTACTTAAATTACTTCAATCCTATTAAAAAAACAAGACATTAATCTCATATTCGTCATCTCAAACTAACCAATTATCACTTCTTTGGATTCTGCAAGCATTTTCAAATTATTACCAATGATAATTAAATCATCCACATACAATAACACAATAAGAATATCACCTTACAAATTGGATTTGACATATAAAATGTGTTCATAAGGACATATTTAAAATTCATTCTTAATGAAATAGGTTTCAATACATTGAAGGGAAAAACTCGGAACTCTCCGTTTCTCAAGCCCGAATCAGGTTAGGAACATGCATAATTATCCTAGGCTTTTTTTAAATCATATGCACAACGGAAAATTAACATTTTTATACTTTAAGGCTACGTTTGGTTAGCGGGATAAGATATGATAGGATATGATATGTATATTCAAGGATATCATATCACATTGGATAAGATATGCACGTCCTAGGATATGATATCCTTGAATATACATATCCTATAAACATGATATTTTAAAGTAGCATATCCAATGAGATATGCTATATTATATTTATATTTAATTTATGAAATAAATAAAAAATAATATGAAATATATATTATTTTCAATGTTTAAAATAAAAAATATATTACATTCAAATATTTTTTATTTAAAAAAATGAAAATATTGTTATGTTTAATAATATTCATGATTAAAATATTTAAACTTTACAAATAATTTTTTTATATTATGTTATTTAATATATAAAAATAATTTATTTATCATATATTAATATTTTGTAAATATTTTTTTAGTTTTTCTTTTTTAATCATAAATTTAATTTATAATAAAAAATATTTTGTAAACCGAGTAGATTAAAAAAAAATTGATAAAAAAATGAATTTTTGATACATGAGATATGTGTATCTCATATTTTACCATGGGATTAACGTATCTCATGTGAAAGAGATAAAAAAAAGAGAGTAAATAATATATCCCACCACTTATCCTATCTTATGTTTGGTTAAATATAGGATAGGATAAGTGATGGAATAACTTATCCTATCCCATTATTAGTTAAACATGAGATATGATATAATATCATATCTCTTATCCTATCCCATTGTATATCCGACCAACCAAACATGACCTAAAAGGATTCATAAAGTGCTAATGAAAACCATACCTCAAATTCAGATGTTTCCAAATCAAATTCACATGGTGAAGATGAAGATCGAAATCGTAGAAGTCTCATAAACCCGAAGTCTTCTATCCCTTCCGATTTGAGGAAAAAATTGTGGAGGCTATGGATTTCTATCTCTCTAGATGGTGGAAGACAAAAGTTATGAAAACCTTAATCCCTGTGGGGTATTTATAGGGTTCCTAAGTGGGCTTAAGTGACTTGAGCCCACATAGGCTTGGGTCACTTAATGTAGCCCAAATGAGTTTTAATTGATTAATTAACTTAATAGGGCTTATTAATTAATCAATTAGCTTAATTCAGAAACCTTGTTCACTTGCCCATATGTAACCTTACATAATTACCAAAATGCCCTTATGCACAAAAGTGAACCTGGAGTCGATCCGACCCTCATAATCCATGCCAACAAGATATATGAGTTTAGAACGGGGACCATTGAGACTTATAGGAATACTGGCTCCCTCAAAATCCAATTATAAAGTTGATTCAACATCTTACTATAGAGAATCAACAAAACTCTAGTATCCTATGTAAATAACAACGAGACACCAAGTGCTCAAGCTCGTGATCTATTATCCATTATGTTCAATCTCCTTATGAACTAATGTTCGTAATCTAATAAAGTGAAAACTATCAACCTTTTAAGACTACCTCTACTCTCCTTGAGTTATAGATCATCCTATTGTATGTTCAATTAACATATCTTAACTCTCAAAGAGCTTATGTCAAGTTCCACTTAAGGAACTATTATGACTATAATTTTCATGAACACACCTATTTAGGATCACCCAATGGGACACACTGTCTCAATCCCAAGAGATATCATGATGCTTCTATTAAGAATATCTATTGCTATCAATTTCCATCAATAATGACCCAATCCATAGGGAATATATGATCAGCTTATGACTTCACTCGTAGGTCAAAGTCATTGTTAACTTTAACACAATCTCAATATTTTCTCAAGATTGAAAGACAACACAATGAAGCAGCTTGATAAGGTCATGACTCATGATTACTTGATAGTCTTAAGTCATGATTCATCATAGGTCCTATCCAATATGTAACCATACATACTAGTGCACTCACTATGAGAAACTCATCCCGATAGCCAAGACAGTCATCCCTCCAATTAGGAGGTGGTGCACTATAACATCTAATGAGTTGCCTAGACCCATGAACCGATTGTGAACAAGTCATTTATTTGCAAGGAGCTCATGACTTAGATTTTTTGTACAATTCCTAATGTACCTAAGTCACGTATAATGCAAAAGATGTAGGCAAGAATACTCATAAAGTATATTACATTAAATAATGATAGAATTTGGAACATCATTAAATAAATAATGAATTCCAAATTTATTAAATCAGTTCATGTTTTTAAGGGTTCTATCCTAACAATGTGTATACCATGCTATTAGTGTATGCTTCAATCCATATAAGAGTTTTTTTTTAAAAAAATAATAATAATTATTATTATTATTATTATTATTTTATTTTTACTTATAGACCTTTTCTACTTTCCCTTTTGTCACATA
This sequence comes from Vitis riparia, assembly GCF_004353265.1. NCBI lineage: Eukaryota > Viridiplantae > Streptophyta > Magnoliopsida > Vitales > Vitaceae > Vitis > Vitis riparia. The sequence goes on along the minus strand of NC_048447.1, from coordinate 13,925,522 downwards.
TCTTTGAGGCTATACAATATAAATGTCTTTTTGTAATTCATCATTCAAGAAAGTTGATTTTATATTCATTTGAGAAATTTTCCAATTGTTTTTGTGCAGCAAGAGAGATAATCATACAAACAATGTTAAATCTAGCAATAGATGCAAATACGTTAAAATAATCAATACATGATTTTTACTTATAACCTTTTGCCATTAATCTTGCCTTGAAGTGATTGACTTCATCATTTGTCTTGTACTTGGTTTTGTATACCCATTTGATACAAATGACATTTTAGAATTAGGGAGATTAGTAAATTCTTATATATTATTTTTCTCAATTGTACGAATTTCTTCATTCATAACTTTAAGTCAACAATCATCTTAAACAACTTCCTCATAACTTGATGGATCACAATCTATAAATAAAACAAAATTTATTAACTTTTCGTTTATTGGATCACTGTCATCGTCAACCACATAATCTTACAAGTGTGCAAGTAAGATGTGTTGACGTTGTGGACGTCTTGTTGACTCTACAAGATATTGAGTTATAATTGGTGCACTAGTAGGTTGCATACTTTAATATTTTCTTTGCTCTTCAAGATCAATGCAAGCATTCGATGACCATTTTTTATTATAATACCAATCTCATTGTTTGCTCATAAAAAATCACACCATGTTGACAATAACGTTTTTAATTTATGGATTGTATAATTTATATTTTTTGTTATTTAGCTATAACTGATGAAAATGCACTTTTCACCTTTATTACCAAGTTTTTACTATAATACATCAGACACATGAGCATATGTTATGCACTCAAACACCCTTAGATAGCCAATGTTAAGCTTCTTATGACTCTAAGCTCCTTGTAAGGTCTTTCCATAAACACTTTTAGTGTCTCACCTATTTAATAAATAAATTGCACAAGAGATTGCTTTGACCCAAAAAATTTTAAGCAACAATTTTAAGCGCAACATGCATAGAAATCCTTTTCCTATAGGAAAAATAAAACAATTAATAAATTTTTCCTCCTTGCATTTTTTTTATTATTATGGAGTGTACCTTATAGTGAATTGGTGCTCAATACCACATTTTTTCAAAAAATTATCACAAACGGTATATTTTGTACCCTTATTTGTTATCAAAATTTTAATAATATGTCCATTTTATTTTTTCATATAAGTATTAACATTTTTTTTTATTTTCACATGCATTTGCTTTCTTCTTCAAAAATAAACTTTTGCCTTCCAACTAAAACCATTAATAAAAGTGATGAAATATATGTGATGTCCATTTGAGGGAACTTTCAATGAACGTAGATTCAAATGAATCAACTCAATAGTCTTCCTAACTCTTTATGATTTTCTTGCAGGAAAGTGATCTCTATGAATTTTTCCTAAAACATATGTTTAAAAAAAACTTTATTTGGAGAATTAATAAAAGGTAACCTAAGAACCATATTCTTTTCGGTAAGTAGTTTTGGACTTCCAAAATTTAAATGTCTAAAACATAAGTGTCGTAACCAATTTTTATCATCAATTATAGAATTAAAGCAAAATAAAATTTCACAATTAATATTTAACAAAAATAAACGATTTTGTGTTATATTTATCTTTTATATTAGCCCTTTCTTGTCATCACTAATGGTACAAATGCCTTAATAGATCTGCATATCACGTTATTTTTTTGAAAGTTGTTCCATACTCAATAAATTTTGATGAAGACTTGAAATATTTAACACATTAGAGATAACATTTTGGGATTCATCTTTCAATTTAATGGAAGTCTTATCTCTGTCCTTAACTAATACTGTTATGTAATTCCTAAATTTACCTCTTAATTAAAAGCTTCATCCAACTCGGAAACATATCTTTCCTACCACATATATGATTACTACAACCTATATGCAAAAAATCATATACTATTGTTTTCATTCATTCTTCATAGCACTACAGATTAATAATAAAGTCTCTTATTTTCACCTTTACCTTCTATAGTATCAGTTTGAAAATTCATCTCATTCAATCTCCTAGCCCTATATTTTAATTTGTAATGACCATATTTTTGCAATTATAACATTGGATATGAGAATTATTATTTCTTTGAATTGAAGTATCACATCTTCACCTTTTTTTACCCTATTTTAAATTCTTTGTCATCCATTTTGCCAATTATGACATTTCTTGTTGGACGCAAAATTATTTTGGGACTCCTCTTTTCTTTTTCTTTTTTTATGACTTAGCTTTGCATTACTTCTCCCACCTCAATATTGGACCTTTCATCTAAGCCTTGATCACGGGCTTGCAAAGAACCCATCACTTCATCCAACATCATGGTACTAAGATCTTTCGATTCTTCAATAGTTGTTACCTTGTGTACTTAAATTGCACGGTTAAGGCTTAAAGAAATTTTTACATAACTTGGAGATCTAAAATGATTTTGTCATTAGTTTATAATAACAAAAGTATATAATGATGAATTATGTTATTAGTTAAGAAATTGATAAATAATAGTAATCAGGGTTTTAAATTTTGTTTGGTTCATAAGAAAATGTTAGAAACTTTCCAAATTAAATTTCATAAATGATTATTCTTTTATTTATATGTGGTACATATTTGGATATATAGATTGATGATTGAAATATTTGATTATTAAGATTAATTCATTAATTTATAGACAATTAATTTGGGGAATTAAGAACATCAAATCTTACTATTCGTTTGAATATACTTCTTGATTTCTATTTTTAAAATCATAAAATAGTAGTAACTTTTATATGATATACAATAATTTTTATATATTTACATTAAAAAACTAATAGTTTTAAAACAGATTTAAAAAAATTAAGATATGACAAAAAAAACTAATACCTCAAATTGATTTTTTTTTTCAAAAATAGTTTTTAAAGACATAAATTAAGTCTATGCCCATTGTATAAATGAAAGTCAACTCTTTGGCAGCCCAATGTTTTGAAAACCCCAACCACAGAGCCCAACAATCCAAATGGAAAATACGCAAAAAATTTAGGTAAATCCTAATGCAAAATCCATTAAGTTTGTTTATTTTTATAGGCAAAAAGTTGGGGGCCTCAAACCAGCCCCATTGATGGTAACATCGGCCCAGTTCAGTTGTGAAAGATTGGGCCCTTAGTATCTACGAAGAAATGGACCAAGGGGGAAAGGGAAAAACCGAAGTGAAAGAATCCGATTACCTTTTTGGGGAAACCCGCCTTGAGAAGATATACTTAAGGTAAAGGCTTGCTTCAAGTTTTGTAATTTAAGGCATTATAAACCCAAGTTTGGTCCAACTTGAACTCATTTTTTTTTTATTTAACCCCGTAAATGTTGTTAATCTTGTAAACGCATTTTAAAACCCTAAAGGACCCTTTAAGTTTAAAGTAGATAATATTAATATGATTGAATGTGAGTCATTACAAAGTTATTAATACTATATATGTATGAACTCTTTTTAATCTTGTAAACACATTTTAAAATCGTGAAGGTCTCGTCAAATATAAAATGGATAATATCTATATGATTGGATAAAGATCGTTATAAGTAATATCATAATCGATTCCTAACTCAGTTGTAGGGGTTTATTTGGCTTCATAAAGAATGTCTGTTTGTTTAATCTCATGAGACATAATAACAATGTTGTGTTTGTAAAAAAGAGTATTTATAATGTTCTACATCGGATATTTGAGAAAGTTTATAACACTATATATATATATATATATATATATATATATATATATATATATATATATATTTATATTAAATTTAATTTTGTTAATTAATTATTTTGTATTTAAAATATTTAAAAATAATTAAAAGAAAAAAATTGTGAAAGATGAAATAGTGAAAAATTTTGAAATTAAAAAGATTTTATGAAGCCAGTGCATTAAAAAATAAATAAATCATATAATATAATTAATGGCCACATGTCAATGTTCTTATTTTTTTATTTTTGGTTAAAAAAAGACAATCATGATAAGCTCTTTGAACTTATCACATAAAAGTTAAAAAAAAGACTTATGGTAGTCCACGGATTATTTCTTGGAGATAGTGCATGCAAGATTAGTGTTAGGTAAGATCACATGATGATTCTTTAATTTTTTTCTAGGTTGGGGTACCAGTGCAGTAGGCATATGGACAGGGTTGAACTCCATTGAAATGCCGTGGAAGGTGATGTAACCTCTACATCATCAAAGTTGGGTGGTAGCAAATAAATGAAAATGGGTTTTTGTCTTGTTCAATTGGACGACACAGCCCAAGGCCCCAGACCCAATTCACGGGTAACCTACACATAAATAAATAAATAACCCAAGCCCTGAAAGATTAAGGCACATGCCACTGCTGGACCCACCACTCCTAAACTATCCGCCTTCCCTCATACCACAACCACCCATGCTTCATTCCATTTACAACTATTTCTCTTAACAATTTTCTTGTGATTCAGATATTATATCTGAAAGACCCATTAATATACACAATCGTCTTTTTCTTGCATAACAAGTAATTATATAATAAAATATGGGTTGATGACAAGTACATAGACGGTGGACTTATTTTTAGCCTTGTGATGAAGATGGGTCCCATAGTTCCATGAAACTTTTGTATTAGATGAAGAAAGCCACACTGCACATTTGCTCATGCTTGGTCTCTGACTTGAGTGCTTGTGAAAGACGGGTCAATGATAGGATTCATTATGACCTCTCAAATTTCAATTTAAACGACAAAATTTTTTGTGCAAATATTGTCGAGGGAAATAAATAAATAAAAAAACCTCGGGATCATCTATAAAAGACCCATCATCATTTGATTTTTATTGTCTTCTTTTTAGAGGGAGAGTCTGATTTTCAGGATGCATGGCTTGGGCGGTGGTGAGAGGGTTCCTCTTTTGGGTAGAGAAGTAAGCTCTTCAATGACCCATCTGCTGGGTTTTTTTTCACTTTGTATGTCGCATTTCAGTTCTTGGGTTTGTTCAATTTTTTATTTCTTCAATTGCCCATGTGAGTTTTCTATTTTAGTGTTCAGAGTTTTGATATTCATAGGGTTTTGATTATTGGGTTATGTTTAATCTGTATTATTTGAATAAAGCAACCCATGTTTTGATCACATGCCAGAATTTACCTTTTGCTTGAATGCTCTTAGCTGTGTTTTTAGTTTTGCTTGATTTTGGTGGCCTGAGTTGCCCATGCAGGATTTCTTGATGTATTTTCAATTTCCAGTGATGGATTCTTTCAATTGAACTGCTTGAATAAGTCATATATGCATTTGATGCATTTTCAGAATTCCAGTTTGGAGTGATGGATTCTGTTCAATTTGAACTGTTTGAATCAGCCATATAGTCTCTTGTTTGAGTGCTTTTGGATTTATTTTCACCATGTGAGGAAAGATGATTCTTTCAATTGTGTTCACCTTTTCAACTGGGGAATTTGATGGAACAAAGAATTGGGTTGCTTGGTGCTTACCAGTGGTTTGAATTTAAGATATGTAATTGGGTTTGATTTTTGACTTGTCCATTTTGGTATCTTTTCATCTTTTGTAGAGCTATCAAGAATTAAGAAAATTTTCAGTGGTATGTTGTGAATTCAGTTTCTTCCCATTGTAGTCACAATTCTTTAATTATGTTTTCTTTTTTCTTACATAGGGAGGAAGAAAGAGAAATGACACTTTAGTGAATGGTCATTTGACAGACCTCGAGCATGGGGATGCAATACCGGTATTGTAGTTTTTTGGACACAGCAATTACATGTCATTTCTTCATAACTCATGTATCATAGGGTGATAATCTTGTCTCTGGGCTATGCAGGCTGCTAACGTGGGGTTTTGCAGAGTGTTGTCTCTGGTAAGTGGATACTTCTTGGTGTGTTGATCATTGAAATTAGAGCCATATATTGAGATAAGTTCACATCTTGTTGCTCCACAGGCAAAGCCCGATGCAGGAAAACTGGTAGTTGCTACAATTGCTCTGTTGATTGCGTCCACATCAAGTATTCTGATTGTATGTCTATCTTTCTCTCCCTCATTTCAAGTTTTAATAACTCACAAGTCAGATCTGCAGCATTTAATTCAGTCTGAGGCATGATGCATTTGATTTGCAACTCACTCTAAATTGTTTTAACTGTAGCCGAAGTTTGGTGGAAAAATAATAGACATTGTATCAAGGGAGATCATAACACCAGAACAGAAAACTGAAGCTCTGAATGCAGTCAAGAACACTATACTAGAGATCTTCTTAATTGTTATAGTTGGGTATGATCATCTGTTCCTTTTTTCTTTTCTTTGTTCTTTTTTTTTTATGTTTTCTCTTGTTTTGTATTTTTTTTTTCCACTTTATTTATTGATTTATTTATTTGCTTGCTGCTTATCTCTCAGTAAAAGGTTCAATGAGTTGATCCCTCAATATTTCCACTACTACCAGCTTTTCCACTTTCACATAATAACAAATATCATAGTCATTCTTGTAGAGCTCATGTGAACATAAGCCTGGAGACCATAAACCTTGAAAACTGGAAAGTTTCAAGTTATTAAAAATGGATCAGCATCTGATTCCTGAAATTTTAAGCAAGTAGTTCCTTAGCTCCATGGTTACTGGCTTTGATCATTGAGACATATCAAGGGGTTTATTAATCCCTTTTGTCTTCTTTTCAGTTCCATTTGCACAGCACTTCGGGCATGGTTGTTTTCTTCTGCTAGTGAAAGGGTTGTAGCTCGGCTGAGAAAGAACTTATTCAGTCACCTTATTCAGCAAGTAAAGTATTTTGACTTTGCTAATCTCAAGATCTTTTCTCCTATGCTCCATTTGGTCATTGAGTGAACGTATCCTTCTGTTTTCCCATTTGGTTACTGAGTGAACATATTCTTCATGCTTTCCATGTATGTATGCTTATAATGGTTGATAAGTTCTGTAGGAAATAGCCTTCTTTGATATTACTCGGACAGGGGAGCTTCTAAGCAGATTATCTGAAGATACCCAGATCATAAAAAATGCTGCAACTACCAATCTTTCTGAGGCCCTAAGGAATCTATCGACTGCATTTATTGGTCTTGGTTTCATGTTTGCAACATCATGGAAGTTGACATGTGAGAATTTAAGTAGTACAATGTAAATTTATTTATTTCACTGAATAGTCTGGATGCTCATTTTAGTACTCTCTATGTCATTTATATCTAGTGTTGGCTTTGGCTATTGTTCCTGCTATCTCTGTGGCTGTGCGTAAATTTGGCCGTTTTCTTCGAGAACTTTCTCACAAGACTCAAGCTGCAGCTGCATTAGCTGCTTCAATTGCTGAGGTTTGTCCATGCCATTATAAATTTTGATTTTCATGTGTTAGCTTTGAGATGTATGCTCAATATTACTTGACCCCATGATGTTAAACAACTAACCTGACCACAGGAATACTTTTTCTTTAAAGGTATGGGTTTGCTTAAAAGAAGGATTAAGAACATGAATAAATTTGGGTCTGAAATCTTCATGTTCATTTACAGAATGTTCATATGAATTGCTTAGTGACAAGGTATTACAAGAAACATTATAAACTATTCTATGTTTTATTTTGGTTCTTTGGCTTTTGTATGCTGATAGAGAACTCCAGATGTGTGTTCAAAGGCGTTACAAATGTGTGTTGTTATGCATCTGGATTTCCCTGTGAGTGTTTGGTGGCATTCATCTGTCTTTAAAGGCAATATAGGTAACAATTTGGAATTGTTTTATCAGGTCATGCTTAAAATGAAAATTTGATATGACTAGAGATAGATTTAAATACAAAAGGTAATGACTGGTGAGGAAAATGAAAGCTATTTTGCGAAGAAGCTACTTGTTTCATGTTACAAAGATGCCAGGTGCACAACCTATCATGAGTGATATGCTGAAGGCAGAACAAGTATGATGTTTTGTTAAATTTAGGGGTTTTATCATAACTGAATTAATTAATGTACACATGTATTTCTAATAATCCAACTTGAAGTATTGTGTAAAAGGCCGGATATCTATGCTCATTTTAACTGAAAACTGCTTACAGAATATCAATGGTTGTTCAGGAATCCTTTGGTGCTATACGCACAGTGAGATCTTTTGCTCAAGAAGCTTACGAAATTTCACGCTATTCTAGTCAAGTTGAAGAGACATTGAATCTTGGAATTAAACAAGCTGTGAGTTCTCTAATGTAGTTTTTTACTCCCTCCTGTTTGTGAGCTTGTGCGTGCACACATCTTAGTGCAGCTTTTGATATTTACTGCTTTCTCCTATCAGAGAGTTGTTGGACTTTTCTTTGGTGGCCTTAATGCTGCATCCACACTATCAGTCATCGTAGTAGTGATATATGGAGCTAATTTGACGATCAATGGCTCCATGAGCCCTGGTGCTCTTACATCCTTCATTCTTTATAGCCTGACAGGTAATTCCACTTTGTCTTTTGCATTCCAATGCACACAATTTTACTATCTTATCAGTTGTGGCTTCATTGTCATCATTGTGTGAATTTATATTTGATAGTCTGATTTTTGGCTGGCCAAGCTTGTTGTTTAATGAATTTCACTTTTCTCTTTCCATCCCCAGTTGGATCCTCTGTATCTGGACTGTCTGGGTTATACACAGTAGCGATGAAAGCTGCAGGAGCCAGTAGGCGGGTTTTCCAGCTTCTGGATCGTGTCTCATCAATGCCTAAGTCGGGCAACAAATGTCCTTTGGGGTTAGTTCAGTAAAGTTTTTCTTCCTTTTCTAATGTTTTACTACTGCTTGTTTGTTACATGAATGCTACTATTAGAGAAAGTAAGATACTTTGAAATAGAGTGAGGCATGTACTTGATGTATGTGCATGGTATAGGACCCATATTTCACAATTGAACGGCTTATTGGACTGCTCCTACCCTCCACCCCTGCTCTCTAACCTGTGTACATATAGAGGCCAGCCACTGAGAAAACAATCTCCTGACTTGTTGAAGACTTTCATAGAATGTTAAGGTTCAAAGCTATACCATGCATTTATCCAGTTTATTGGACTCCAGTACTTCATAATCATTCATCATAACAAAATAATTCTCAAATTATCCTGCTCCTTAGCGACATGACAGCCTTGTGCTTGTTTTTCTTTTCCTTTCCCCCTTTTTTTTTTCAATTCACTTATAAAATTCTGGGCATATGGAGGGCAGGTCCTACCAAGGTAGTAATAGTTGAGTGGATATGAATTGGCTGAGTTGAATATTCTTGGCTGAGTCATATCTGCCTATCTGGCATAGCCATTGCCAAGATGATTTTGAGACCGATTACCAGATTTTCCAATTACAGCAATGAGTCAGCTGATCCAGCCAAGTCATGACCAAGTTGCTCCATGATATCAAACCCTTACAATCTCCAGAGCCATATTTCCTCCACATTTCCTGATTGCGGATTGTTAAGCCTAATCATCTCAACCAATAGATTCTGGCCTGAAAAATTCTTTCAACCATACACTTGCTATGCGAATCATCTCCATTTCTATATCCATTATAGAACTGACAACAATGATTTTGAGCCTCCACATTGTTCAATGTGGAATTAACTATGCAATTATGTTTTTTTAGTAGAAAAATTATTGTCCTTTGAAATAGTAGAGTTTGGAACTCTTAATATTATCATAGACAAATCTGAACATATTTTTTTATGATTATTTAAACAATGTTGAATGTGGTAGATGTTTTTTTATTAATTTTGAGTTTTGTTACTTTTTTTTTTAAATTTTTTTTTATTTTTTATTTTTTTTATTTTTTTAACTAACATATTAAACTTATTATTTAATATCAATGCTATTGATACTATGAACCATGCATCCAACAGTGATCTAAATGCATTAAAGGAGCCTCATCTAGATGCATTGAAGGAGTGTCATGTTGAGCATAGACGCTCCTAGCTACCATCTTTCTCTTCCCATTGTGCATTATTGTTCTTTCAGTGAAATTTATTTTTGTGATTTTTTTAGAATATCCCCTAAATTTTTGCTGAAATGCAGTTAAAGCCGCTAGTCTTAACTGCTTTCTCTTATTAAGTTTCCAACCCTTATATTTTGTAGCCTCATTAATCCCCTGTTCAACACTATTCCTGTTTCTAAATAGGTCCTCAATCCTTGACTGGTCAATATTTTCATTTTAGTAGGTCACGAAATACAGAATTTACAACTACTTGCAAACATTGAAAAGAAAAATAAAAATCTTAGTTTTCATGACAATAAGGTATCTTTTATTGTAGAGACCAAGATGGAGAAGTAGAGTTAAATGATGTCTGGTTCGCCTATCCATCTCGTCCTGACCATATGGTACTCAAGGTAATAGTCTTACTACTGACTACTTCTCAGTTGTGATGACACATAAAATGACACAATTTTCTGATACAAGCATTGACAACATACATACTGTGAATTTCAGGGAATAACATTAAAACTGCAGCCTGGTTCAAAGATTGCTCTTGTTGGTCCAAGTGGTGGTGGAAAAGTAATAATATTTTCATAAACATTTCTGTGTTTCTGAGTTCATGTTTCTGTCAGTCAATATACAAAAAAAAAGTAACAGAAAAAAAAAATTAGATAGGAGCATTTGCCAGTGTACTTGCTAACTCTAATTATTTGTCTGTGTGTGCTATAGACCACAATAGCAAACTTGATTGAAAGGTTTTATGATCCCATCAAGGGAAGGATTTTACTAAATGGGGTTCCACTGGTGGAAATATCACATGAACATCTACACAGAAAGGTACTGTTGGTCTTAAATACTTCAGTTTGTGCATTAAAAAATTTCGAACTGCAGGCTGTCATAGTGTTGAACAGAGAAACTGAGATGGACAATTTTGAATTATAGTGTGTTGCAAGATCATAATTTATTGTGTATTAATAGTGTTAATGAATATGACTTCGATATTCTGCCCCTATAAATACAGATCAGTATAGTGAGCCAGGAGCCTGTTCTTTTCAACTGCTCCATAGAGGAGAACATTGCATATGGATATGAAGGCAAAGCCAGCAGTGCTGATGTAGAAAATGCAGCTGTAAGATTCAACATCTTTTACCAAGTAGCAATCTCATCCATGTTATACCTTTCGTTCTGATGGTTTTAAGCACTTTGCAGAAAATGGCCAATGCCCATGAGTTCATATCAAAATTTTCTGAAAAATATCAAACCCATGTTGGAGAACGTGGTGTAAGGCTCTCAGGAGGCCAGAAACAGAGAGTAGCAATTGCAAGGGCTCTATTGATGAACCCAAGGGTTCTCCTCCTGGATGAAGCCACAAGTGCTCTGGATGCTGAAAGCGAATACCTGGTGCAGGTGAATTTATCTTTAGTAATTAGCTGTTATCTTTTTCTCGTTTTAAACAGACTCTGGTTCTTGCAAAGCTATTGTTCTTTGTCATATATAATTGACCATCCTCGCATGGTGGATACTTTATATAGGATGCCATGGATTCTTTGATGAAGGGCAGGACTGTTCTAGTCATAGCCCATAGGCTCTCAACTGTCAAGAGTGCAGACACCGTTGCCGTAGTTTCAGATGGTGAGATTGTTGAAAGTGGCACACATGACGAGCTCCTCGACAAGGATGGCATTTACACTGCATTAGTAAGGAGGCAGCTGCAAGGACCAAGAAATGAAGTCTAGTTTTGAACAGCTAATCATGTATGAGCAACATGGAGAAACCATCCAATTCTAGTAAGTTGCTCATTAGCATGGCCATAAAACTCTCAAATTTCCCAGTGGTGTGCCCATCACATTATGTTCAAAAGCTGCAGAAACAGGGCCTACCTTCAATGCATAACTTTATTTGTAGTTCAAAGACATGGAACTGGGTGTAAAACTTTAAATCATCAACACAACACAATGCCCTTTCTGTAACTTGGAAGTGTATTAGTTTTGCACCCATTTGAGCAGGCTCTCATTCTGTCTGGTGGTTAAAAAATTGTAGCTTGCGCCTAGAGATTTTGTTGGATTCTTCATGAACATTTTGAATTTTGACCAATTTCCCTCTCATTTTAAACAACCACTACTGAATCCATTATACAATCGTGTCAAAAAGCTATCCTTGATTCCATTTTTCTCTGGCTGCAATTATCCTAACCTTGTTTCCAATTGGTGGTTGAAACAATCATGCATACCCTGGTTATCCACAAACCAAACATTTTGAAGCTTTTTAACTGATCATTGACCTTAGGATTCTTCAAACAGCCCCTTAACACCATGAGTGGCTTACTGGCTCTACTTTCTTATAAGACCATCACAACAAAAAAAGTAGAAAACAAATAAAAACAAAAAACAAAAAAAGAATCAATAGAGCTATTTTCTACAAGAGATGAAAACTTATGACAGAAATAAAACACCCCTATAAATCCTCTTACAAAAGAATACATGTGTTAATGTTACCACATTACATCTCAAACTCTTCCTCTTTTACCTTCGACCTTCTTCCCCCTTTCTATTGGAGAGCCCTAGGATTGCCTGAAGTGGCGTGCAACTTGCTGCAGAAGTTCTGAAGGTTTCCTGCCGGCCAAATACGATGATACTGATGTCACCATTGCCAATTAAGGAATCAAAACATGGAAGGATTTGCCTCTTGGAAGAGGGAACCAACCAGACAAAAGGTGAAGGGATTCATGCACCAAAAGGCACTTCTGAAGAGTCACTATCCACACCAACCAGGTAAAACAGCTAATGTTCAAGATGATCATGTCATTTGAGAGCAAAACCAAGAAGGATTTGTGATCGATGAACTCCTCGTCCTCTGCACTACTACAATGACTCCACAAAACACTTCATGTTTTTCACATCATCTTTGGACTCTGGGTGCTTTTGTGGCTTCATAAGCTTCCACAATCCAACAGGATGTCTGTTTCTAACTTCAACATCTCTTGAGAATCTACCAAACAATTTTTCGCACTCTGGATACGGCTTCACGTAAAGGTTATAGAATCTTAGCCTACTGGGTTTTATCAAACCCTTCAACCCCACTTTGCAACCAAGCCCCCCTTTTGACCTTAGATACTCTATCACATTCCATCGAGAAACAATCTGTTTATCAAAATTCACACCCAAATACTCCGGAACTTCAATTAAACAACCAACATTATATCTCATTCTGTGTACCAAAAACTCAATCTTCTCCTCAATGTCCTCTATCTCATATATGATCACCCTTGGCTCTTTCCACAACACCTCAAATGCTTCTCTTCGAATTAAGCCATACCTACACAAGCAATCAACTCTGAGTTTCACTTCAAACCCAGCTCTAAGCGCCCCTTCCCTGAAGATTTTCTCCTTGATTGGCACTCGGCATTTTAAAGTCCCTAACAATTCCAAACATCGTGACATTTCTCCCAATTCCATTCCAAGCATTCTCGGCTCTCTATAAATCTCCCGCCTAACCACATCCTCACTAAAACCCAATTTGCCAAACTCATCCAACAATGGCTCTAATCTATCTTCAATCCCCAAACCTAAAATCCCAGGCAAGGAATGAAAAATCCCATCAATCCCAGATTCTGGAATCCCAATTCCCAGCAAGAATTGAATTTTCCTTTGAATTTCACTCTCATTCGACATGATCACTCTTGGAAACTCCTCTAAAATCCTATCCACAGTACCATCACTAAACCCTAAACCCTTCAAAACCTTCACACACCTAGAAACATCATCAGGGTTCAACTCAAACCTTCTTGAGAATTCCAAAACATTCCGAATCACCAACGGCGACACACCCGAGACCCCCAATTTCGCAATACCCATTTCCCATTTCTTCAAAAATTCAAATTCCAAAAGCCTAGGACAATCACTTATCAATGAAAGGATAAATTTCTGCGGAATTTGGAAGGAGAAGAGAATCCCCAAGGATTTTTCGAGTTCAGGTAGATTATAATTCTGGAAAAATTGATTTTTTTTTAGGAATCCGTGAAGTTGGGAAGGTGGAAACCCGTGCCTTTGGAAGAGATTGAAGAGCGAAATCTGTTTCCTAAACGGGGATTGTGGGGAAATGTCGCGGGAAACTGGGATTTGGTTGACCGTGGAGAGAGATTGGGGTTTTGGGGTTTGGAAAGCGACGATTGATTTGAGATTGTGGACAGCATGTCGCGCTAGAACCCTAATCGCCATTGACCTTGCACACTCTAATAAATTGCATTGAGATTAATGGAATTTATACATGAGAGATTATAGGCATGCGGATATACCTTAAATACCATTTCCATTCTCCCCTTTCACGCCACATATTCTTCTTGTTCTTCTCTTATTTTTCTTCTTTTCAACAAACCCTAAAATAAAATCTTTTTTTTCTAAGCTTATTTATAGGTTAAAAATATATATTTGAACTAGGTTTAAAAGTTAATCCATCTTCATGTATTTTTTTGATCCATAATCTAATATTATATTTCTTCTATATGAATATAATTTAAAGTTTATTATTTATATAATTTTTGATAATTATAAAAAATAAGTAAAAAAAAACATTTAGAAATAATATAGAGTGATTTAGAGTGAAATTTTTTGGATTTTTTTTTTTTTCAAAAGGTTATAGGTGTTGGGACCTAAAAGGTTGATTATCAATTGCTCAAAGTATATCGTCAAACGCTCTTTTATATTCATTTAAAACTAGGAGTGTGACTTGAACGGATTGACACCAACCCAACTTGATGTTTGATCGGGCTTGTACAAACATTTTTATTATTAAGGTTGAACTTGTGTTAAGTTTTTTCAACCCAAACTCAATTTGAGTTGGGTTCGGATCGAGGTTCAAACAACCCCAGTTTAACCCAAATTGAATACTTTTATAATGTTATTTATCATGATAATAATCATTATTTTTTAAAAATTTAAAGAAAAAAAATCCAATTATAATTATATCATATATTTTAAAAAAATTATAAGTTTATTTTAGTTTGTTTTTACTTTTTTATTATTATCTTCAAATTTTGTATTATTTATCATTTAAATTTTAGTATATATATAAAAAAAATTAAAATATGGATTTTGAATAATGCAACTTAATCAACCTAACCAATCTGAATCTAACTTGATTAACTCAAGTTTAACATGACCAGCTTGAGTTTAATCCAAGTTTAGAAAAATAAGATCAGGTTGGGCTTGGGTTAAGTACTTTGAATTAAAAGTCAGATTGGATTGAACTTTAGTTGATTATTTCTTAATTCGGATTGAGTTTGGATTATTCATCAATTCAGCTAATCCACCTAAGTTGCAACTCTATTTAAAACTCTTTTAAAGATAATATATTAGTGTTTAGATTTTAAAAAAAATGGTAGTATTTTTGTTAATATGCTATGAAAAATGAATTTTTTTTTAAAAAAATGTACTAATTAAGAGACTGTTTAATAAACAATCTGAGCCTATTATCTAAATTTTCTAAAATAATTTTAAAATTTATTAAATATTGTAAGAAAATGGTTTCAAACATAAGAAAGACCATCTATATCTCTCAAAATGTGTCTAAACTGAGCTCTAATTATTAAACTAATCAAATACATGGAAGGATAGAAAAGACAGGGGACAGCATAAGAATTATGATGAATTCATGAAGGCAACAATTGAAATGATTTGGTAGTTCCTGAAAATATTTTATGGTCTGGTGGAAAATTTCATATAAAATAATTAAATTACTAATTTTAATACAAAATTAAAAGAACATTTGTTACGGAAGAAGAAAATGAAGTTGTAATTCCAATGTTCCAAACAGCCAAGTGGCAAGAGCACAGAATGACAGAAGATAGCTGTTTGGATTGCTGGAATCCTTCGTATTCTTTTCCCTGGACTGGGGTTTTCCATTTTTGACTGATTATAATAACAAACAAAACAAAACCAAACCAAGCACCTTGGGATCAATTCAAAACCAAGGTTTTTGAATTTCCTAACTCAACAAGCCTGAAACTTCACAAAATGCAGAGACTCATCTCTCTCAAAGTTGCTTCAGACATCTCCAGAAGGGTCTCCACAAAACCTTCCTCTCTCCTACACTCTCATCCCTACAAAACCTTCTTTTCTCTCTCCCAACCATCCCCAACACACCACCTTCACACCACTTCTCTCATCCCACCACCCCACTTCCCATGGCCTGCCCACCACGGCCTTTCACGCAGTGTTTATGGGTTTATCTCTAATCCAACGCTCCTAAAACAGTTTTTGCCAACTGCCCTTTTGAAGGGTTCAAGCAAAACCCTCGCAGCTTCCAGAGTTGGGTTCCTCAGAGCTCAATTTCCCAGGCGGAGTTTCGGTTTCAGTCCATCCTTTGATTCCTACGGCCGCCGCTGGTAATGGGTTTTTTTATCATATTTTCTGGCTTTTATTTGGTTCCTGCGATAACTGAAGAAGAAAAAAGGAGAACTTTGAATGTTATTTAGGCGCATTTGGGTTATGGGTGTTGGATATTGTTTTGGTGGGTTTGAAATGTTTCCTTCTTCCTGCCTTTTCTCAGCAACCGGAAGGAATGTTAGGGTTTCTATTGTTTTTCTGTTTTTTTTTCTGGTTTAATTTGGGTTTCTGATAAGAATGTGATGCACGCCTGTAATCTGATTAGGGTTTAATTTTTATGTGTTGTTCATTTGCTTTGAGTTCTAATTTTCTAGGATTAATTTACAACTGGGTGGGTCTGAAAAGGTTGATCTGAGTGCAACTGTAGGAAGAGCAGGAGAGTGCAATTCGTGTCATTCGGTGATTTTGTCTGCCGTACAACATATTCTTTTCTGGTGATTCACGGCATTACTGCTTTCTCTTGGTGCCAAAAGCATCTGTAATCCCTGCGCCTCCCATGAGGCATTCAGGTAGCTCTGGTCTCCATTTGCCTGTGCAGATGGTTCATGGTTGCCATGTAAAATGGATGATGAGAATTGGAAAGACGGGGTAAAATCAGGGAGAATTAGATAGAATTTTTGAGTGAATTGCACTTGCAGAGAAGTTCAAGAAGAGTTGAGATAAGTAAAGAGAAAGGAGAAAAATTATATCCAAGCCACGGGTCCTATTTGTGGAAGTAGCCTGGAGAACTCACTGCCATAAAAAAATTTCTTGTGCTATTCATCTCTGTATTAGTTGTTCAAAGCTATTAAGGTATCTCTTCTGTCATTATTTAGAGAATTTCTTATGGTTTGGCTTTTCCACTGTCATTCAGGCAGAAAGTCCTCATAATCTATTCATATGTGCTCTCCTTATCCCAAATGCTCTGTGTGTAGAATTGAACCCATAAACATGGAAAATCTTGCCTTCATATTTTCTTTGGCCATCATTTTTGCATTTAGATTGAACAACCAGAAGTTCCTAGCTAGCTTACTGAGAGGTGTTGAGGTGGTTCTACATGGAGAAGGCCATTCCTCTTGTGTACAACAACAACAACGAAAAAAAAAAACACTATTATACACCAGTTTTTATTCTGCTGGTATTGCAGATTCTGTTTGGGCTTTTCTTGGTTACTGATTTTCATCAAATGCATGAACTATAGATGTATGACCTCTTTTTGGAATGGCATTACTTATGGATTAGACTGTTCATATAACTTCTTTCAAGTCAACATTTTCCCCTCTTCCATGCAGGAGGTCATGGCTGTCAGGGCTAAGTACTAATGACGTTGTCTTGGGCTTGATTATAGCTAATGTAGCTGTTTTTATGTTATGGCGGATTTCAGACCATAGATTTATGTTGAACAACTTTACAGTGAGTTCTCGGTTCATAAACTGAATGTTATAATTACTTAATAATCGAATTTATAAATTATTGTTCACAGGGCAGCATTTTGCTTGGGTGGTAAGACACTCTCTTTGGAGTGGTGGGTGTGGAGTTCAAACATGAGGATGGGGAGGGGGAACGGAGGCATGGGAGGCCCCTAAAAGTAGTAGATTTACCATCCTACCTGTGTTTGGGCAAAATATTTTATTAGATAAACTAATGAGTGCTCCACTGTTGAATTGAAAAGGTGGGATATATAGGTTAGATTTGAAATGCCCCAGGAGCATGGGAATAAGTATTATCCCAGTCCATAGAGGCAAGCTGTTAAAAAGTGGGCCTGCAAGAACAGCTTGATTTTTCATTCTAATAATGGTGCCTCTTTAAATTTCATTTGTCCTAACTTATTGATGTTCTGGGCAGATTTCGCTAGACAATTTTAAAAGTGGACGTATACACACATTGATAACTTCGGCATTTAGTCATATTGATATTGGGCATCTCATCTCCAACATGATCGGGCTTTACTTCTTTGGAATGAATGTATGGTTAAATGCTCTGGAATCTTTCTTTTAGTTCCAATTTTCTCTTGCTTCCTGATACATCTTTCAAACAGGTTTTGCATTAGGAAGGGAATTCTAGAAGCTCCTTTCTTTCTTATTGCTATGAATTTGTACATGCATACAAGACCCATATTTAAAATAATAATAATAATAATTTCATTTGGAAATTTAGCTATTTTTGCATCTGTTATGATGAATAAGCTGAGAGTTAGTCTGCTAGATTCTAAAAATTTGCAGATTCTGGTGGAGCACGTATGGATCTTCTTTTCATTGATTTCTTGAATGCATTCCTTGGCATAAGCTGACATCTAATATGATACTAGTGATATAACAATACAACATTTGCTCATGTATATATGTATAACATAAATTATAAATTCAAAACATGTATTCTTTGTCTAATGCATTATAATGCCTTCTATCTTATGGGAACACATATATTATCCTTTACATTATTTAAATATGTTGCTAATCTGATTTGGAGAACATTTTGAACCAATTCAGGTGCTCAGTTGCTCGGTTATTTACTTTGGTTTTTGTTGTCTATCAAAAAAAAAAAAAAAGAAGTTATTTACTTTGGTTTTCACTCACAATATAGTTTTTTTTTTTTTTAAATCCCGGTTAAATTCTGTCTCTTCACAATGAGAAAAGATATGTAGTTTTGAAAATAAAAGAAAAATGTTGTTTTGTCATATAATAGAAATCAAACCAGTTCATTGTGTTTCTTTATAGCATTTAAAGGAGTTCATTTGTTTGTATTGAGCTTTAAAATAAGGATATTTTAGTGTTATGGAAAGACCTTATCCCTGTGTTACTTTGTTATTGTAGCAATATCCCCATACTGAACCAATTTGTAGATTCAATTTCCATGAAAAACACAGTGAACTTATTTAATTTTCTTGGGAGGTATGACCATGCCCTTGGATGATCTCTGAATCTAATTGGAAGATCAATGCCATCTGGTTCATAGTTAATCTGTAAAGATTTTCTTCACTGTTAAGAAGTCAGCGGAATTTATAAATTAGAGGGTTTCATGAGATGAAGACTGATTATGACTCTTGCAAGAACACAGACTTAAATGATAGAAAATGCTCTTGTTTTGATCCAGATAATTGGGAGATGTCATTTTGTGTGATGACTATGGTTAACAAATTTTCACCTTTGTTGGTTGACATTTATCAATTTATTTGAATGCGTAACTTCTTTAAATATTGTTATTAACTCGACTTTTTATTTGATTATATAATATTTTTATTCATTTCCTAATTTTGCTGGTTTGCTTGTTTCAATGCAACGGTCAGATTGGAAGAGTTTTTGGACCTGAGTTTTTGTTGAAGTTATATCTAGCTGGGGCAGTGGTTGGCTCAGTGTTCTACTTGGTGCACCATGCTTTTATGGCCCCATCATCAAAGGTACAATGTTAATCCAAAATGATTTGGATATCCATTAAGTATTCTCAAAGATGATTGAGTTTGGATTTCATGGATTCAAAATAAGAAAAAATGTGACAATGACTCTTAGGGTGGTTACGTTGGCATTTTGTAAATCTAAAGAAAAAATTGAAAACAAAATTCCAGCACATTGAACAATCTCTGGAAGTATCATCAGTTTTTTTTGAATTGCATGTGGAGTGATGATGTGATTTCCTCAAATGAAGTCCTAATGGTCATTTGTAGTTAGCTCGAGATGGCATATGGCAACTCCATTAAGCAAATTAGAGAAATTGTATTGATTTTCTTATTTGAATTTAGATGTTGATATCATATAGAATTTTGCTTTAATGATGAATGATCATTCCCTTGACATTTCATGAACCTTGTATTTACGAGTATGTTCTCTGATTTTGCTAACTATATCTACAGGGTCAACAAATGTGGAGCATAAACCCTTCAGCAATTCCAGGATTGGTATGCTTTTGATTATCCTTTTTCAATTAGACTCTTTATATTTCTAATCAAAAGAAGCAATTACTGGAATGCAGATGCAGTTGTTCTGATTGGTCATCCATGTCTGAAAAACAATGCATTTTATGGGAATTGAGAAATAGAGTTCTCAATACCAAAGAAAATGCATAATTGAATATGGGAATCTTATCAATGCCTTTCCACATGTTGCATCATGCTACTCTTTTACATGGCATTTGAATGAGACTATTGCTGCATGGCATTGTGGATTTTCCATTATGAATTTATTTCAAAATCCCATGCTAAAAAATTGGTTTGTGCCTTAAAATGAAAAGGAAAAAATGGTGCTATTCTATTTCCATGTGGTTTCTAAATCCTAAATGCCCCTTGTTCATCTTAATATTTAATGCATGTGATTCTCCATTATAACAATGATTTCATTTTATCTTTCCTCAATCCATTGCCCTTTTTCTTTCTCTGAAGCAAAACAGTTGAATTCTCTTTTTTTAAATCCATGCATAACAATGGTTTCTAAAGGACCTACATGTTTTTTTATGACATCTTTTTTGTTACTGGGTTACCTGAAGAAACATGGTTTTAAGGCCTGTTTGTTTGCCTAGGATGCAAGGAAGGCAATAAAAATTTGGATGGTAGTCATATTCCACGATGCATTTTGTGCCCTTTCAGGGCTTACCAGATGGAGCATCACTTGAAACATGAAATTCATTTCACTTGTGATTCTGCTTATTATTTAGGGGGCAAGTGGAGCTGTTAATGCTATCATGCTGCTTGATATATTCCTCTTTCCCAGATCCACTCTCTATTTGGAATTTTTTATACCAGTTCCTGCTATTTTACTGGTAAGCTTTTCATCCAGTGTTGTGTAAAGAAGATGTCCGGGCTACTTTTGGCAAATTCTAACAGGTAGTATTTGTTCGATGTCATGTAGGGTATCTTTTTAATTGGGAAAGATATGCTGAGGATAATAGAGGTATGCTGGGAATCTTACAGTAGCTGTTTTTAGTTATTTTTTTCTATCCTTTTCCCTTGTAAATCTCGATCTAAATATTATGAGGATTATGAAAAAGAAAAATAAAATGCAGAAGTTTCATATGTGGACATAATCTTTTATTTCAAAATTTATTCAAGTCCCTAACATATGCATAGAAATCTATTTGTATGTTCTGTTGCATATCCCTCGGTTTGTGATCCAAACTATATTATTAGCTTGGTCTGAATTTAAAATGCCTGGTGATGTGTAGAAATCCAATCCAATTGAAACCGGAGATGCCATACATGATTGCTTCCATAAAATCATCACTCACTGGATATGCTTTTCCAGTAATCCCAAATATATTCATGACTTAAAATTGTTTTCATTTAATCGTTGCAGGGAGATGATCAGATCTCAGGATCAGCTCACTTGGGTGGTGCTGCAGTTGCAGCAATAGCATGGACCCGACTTAGGAGACGATTTTGAAGCCCAGTTTGGATCTTATCCGTTTCTGGTTCCAGCATTCATAAACAGTGAGTGGCTTTTCAATAGGTTTTTCTTTTCTGGGTTGAATCTCTGATTATTTTATTGGCAAGTTCCTCCCAATAGTTTTTCTTGGGTTGAACTCCCAACATTCACTGTAATGTGTAGGATGCTGGTGACTTCTGTCTCTACTTCCCAAAAATGGATTGAATATAGTCTTAAATGATAAAAATATTCCATTCACATCCGTACAGAATGTGGATAGAATGTTTCACTATGACTTGTAAGCATCAAATTTATCTTTTTCTTTGTGATTGTATTTTTAAAAAAAATAATCTTTGTTTGGCATCCTAATATTCGATGATTGGTCTCCTATTTTGTCCCCAAGATATGGAAGTATATGAGTGCATGCATCCAATAATATATCAAAGGGGAACCTGTGGAACTAGACATGGCAACTGGCCTCTGTCCTGCCCCCCACAATCTCCTCATACTGCATCTCCCTATTGGAACCTTTTCTTTTACTGATAATCATAATGACCCTAAAAATAGATGATTCAATTTCACCCCATATTGGGAATTTAAAACAGAAAGAAGAAAATCAAATCTTCAAACAGAGATTCAAAACATTTGTGTTAGAAGCAGCTACTCAGCCTTGAGATGGAGCAAAATCCTATTTTAAGTATTCATAAAAGTAAGAGCTATGTGATAATAATTGAATGTGGTGTTTAACTAGTAACCTGCAACTAATGCCAAATTAACTATAAGTCTGTTTGATAGTGATTATAGGAAACGTTTTTAATATTTATAATACTTGAAATTTTTTATCATTTAAATATTAAAAATGTTAGAAACACTTTTTAGAATCACTCCCAAACGGGCTCTATATGTTGGAATTTCCAAAACAACATAAGATGAAAACGAAGAAGAGAAGATAAGAGAAATTATGTACCTTTTTTGGTTGTCATAAAAAAATGTTTAGGATTGCAAGTGCAGGCATTTATACAGGTACAATGAACAAACTAGTTTCTTTGAACTTTTTAAGTGCAGTGAACTTTTAGCTAAATCTCTTTATTAGTCATTATGTAATGGAAGAATGAAGGCCTTCCTTCTAGTATTGTTTGAAATTTGTAGCTTCCATCGAGGGTTGGCTTTTTCGCTTGAGAAATTGTCGAATTATGAAACATGAATCAATTTTATTGCACTACATAGAGAATGTGAAGGGTCGAGCTCATATGTTCTTAAGAGAGCAATATCCTTTGGATAATTTTTTATTTATTGAATGATAGGTTTGCCCCTATTGTATTTAACCCATTTAGGGTTTCATGAGAGAAAGAAAGAAAATTTGTGTATAGCTACAATCGAGAAGAGAATGAAAGTCTCCATGAATAAAACATTCCTATCTTCTTTTATTAGTGGTTTTTTTGAATGTTATTACGCATCTTGAATGTATGGATCACATTAATTACTGAACAATCTTTAATCTGACTCATGTTCGTGTATGTGTGTCTATATTAACATAAACTATATGATAATGGATATTGATATTAGATCAACTCAAAAGGAAGGATCGAAGGGTGTTGAACATATACTATATTGTAAAGAACATATACTATATTGTAAAGGAGAAAAAGAAATAGTTGATCACATCTTTGTATACCATTTGAAAGTAATTATGTTACCATAGTTGACATATAAACAATATTACATCATTAATTCCCAAATCATCAAATCTATTTATGCCAAAATGAATATCATGCATGAGGGGGTACTTGCCCCTCAAATTTTAAAAAATGGAATTTTTATTTATTTAAAAATTAAAAATAAAAAATACCAATTTGCCCTTATAAGAAAATAATTTTTTGTTAGACAAAAATTATAACACTAAATAAATTTTACAAAATATTTATTTGCTTTTATTTTAAAATTTATTTTATGTTTATAAAATTAATTTATTTAAATCATGATAAATATTATAAAATAAACTTTTATAATTTTGAATTTCATATGCTATTAAATATATTTTTTTGTCGCAAGTTATCAAAAATTATTATTTTACAAATCACCGTATGAATATTTAAATTATATGTTATTTAATTATTGGTAAAATTTTATTTCAATTAAATATTTGATATTGGCTTTAGTGGTAAATTATTTTCCTTTTTGATTTTGAGATCTTTTGAAAGTTTAGATATTTAGATTTAATCAATTAGTTATTAATTCACAACTCATGCTACAATTTTAAAAATATTAAAAATTTACTGTGGGAGTTTTTTTTCCAATTTTAAAATTCTTTTTTAAAATATGATTTGAACTTTTAATAAAATTTTAATGAAATCCAAAACTTTTTTTTGCATATTTTTGTTGTTTAATTTGATGCATAGTAATTTTTTTTTTCTTTCCTTTCATAACTAATGCTAATAATTGCTTACTAAAATACAAAAACTTATCAATGTTTATTATAAATTTATAATTTACAAATTTTCTACTTTCTCATTCTAACCAAATCTTTTGATACATAATCGAACCGATATGATCAATTTATATTTAGATTAAAATAAAATCGTATTTTTAGCAATGAAAAATCTAATTAAATCAAATTTGTTTAATGTATATAGTTGTTGAAGAGCAAATCAATTTTATTGATTCTAATTAATTTTTCGACTTTGACTTACACCTCTATTTCTCTGTTCCTAGTAATATTACAACCACTTTTTTACTGCCTCTATCAATGTGAGGTGAGTTTGGAAAATGTTTTCAAAACCAATTTTTGAAAATTGTTTTATTAAATAAAAGTATGTTTAAAATCTTTTTACATTTAAAAAAAGTTATATAATTATTGAAAAAAAAAAACAAAATTGACAATAACTAAAATAATTTATTTAAAAACACTTTCTTTTCTGATTTTAAGACTAAAAAACCGTTTTTTATTTTTTGATTGTGGTCAAACATATTTTTCTTTTTTTTTTTTCTGCAAATCTGAAAAACGTCTTAAAAAATAATTATAAAAGGCCTCAACAGATAAGCCTTATTTTAATTGTTTCTTAGCCATAAATCAAAATAAGAAAAAAGAAAATCAACAATTTAGGCTAAATTTCCAAATGTAATAATAGGGATAATATGGTAATTGAACCATAATGCATTTTTGGCATTATGTTATAAATTTAGTATAATTCACATAACACATTTTATTTTATTTTTTTTGCCAACTCAATATCATAATCATTTTAATATTACTTATTAGCAGGACATATATTGGGGTGCTATCCAATTTTCATATGTGAAATTACCAAAATAATTCTATCTCATTTCTCATAAATATTTTTTTTGTTTTTAAATAAAATGTTACCTGTCATCAAATAATCAAGAGGTTTGAACAAAAATCACACCGTTAATCAAATGCCACGTGTCATTCTAGTCATGATCTTGTGGGCCACCAGATTTGGGCTAATGGCCCTATTTCTCCTTCAGGTTTCTCTACTGTTCAGATGACACATGTAATGGCCGTTTTTTTTTTTTCTTTTATTTATTTATTTTTTTGTTTTTGTTTTTTTTTTCCTATTTGCATGAGCTTAAACACTCTCAAAAAGCCCCTTAATCCAGATACATCTATCTCTTTCTCTGTCTCTCCAGTCTTTCATTTTGTTTTCTCGGGAAAAATTTTCAGCTTTCTGGGATTTTCTCACCCGAAACCCCGGAAAAATGAGGTGGGAAAGATTGCAGCTTCTGCGAGAAGAAGCTCCGGGAATGGGTGCTGTTGAGATTTCTGGGCCAGGGAAGAGGTGGGGACACACCTGCAACGCCATTAAAGGAGGAAAACTCCTCTATATTTTTGGGGGTTATGGCAAAGATAACTGTCAGACGAACCAAGTACATGTCTTTGACACTGGTGGGTGTTCATAAAACGTTCCTCTGATTATTGGGTTTCTCTCGCATTGCTTATTGTCTCTTTACGCTTTGTACAATCTCTCTTGCATTCCTTGTTGAGAAAGTTTGGTGCTTTGATTAAGTTTGATTGTTTGGTTAATCCTGTTAAATGATTTTTGTAAATATTGGATTTCTAGGGTTTTTCTTAGTTATCTTTTTTGATTTTTTATGGGATTTTGTTGTTTAGGATTATTGTTTTCTTTTCCTTTTTTTTTTAAACAAAAAATTCGTGTAGGTTTTAAATCAATGCCCGTTAATCTCTCTGGTTCTGCTGTTTAACATGTTTATTTAGGCTTTTATTAGGTTTATGTTTAAAATTTTGTGGGTTTTTGTTGTTTGGCATTAACATTTGGATTAATTTTTTGTTGAAGCTCGTGCGTATTTGAATCAGTGACAACTAATCTTTATGGGACTGCTAGTGAACTTGTTTTTAGGGTTTTATTAGGTTCATCTCTAATTCCCGCGGCTTTTATTTGTTGCATTAATGGTTTTTTCCCCCTAAAGTCATTTGGGTTTAGAATCAATGTCTTACACGGGTTCTTAAGAATTGATGCATTATATATGTGTGTATTCCTTTGGTTTTTCTTAAACGAAGGATGGTGAAGAAAATGCAAAAACTTCTTCCTAATGTTTCTGTAAAATGGTTGATTCCAGAGACATTTTGAAACAAGCATGTCTAAAATTTGTCGACCTCTGGTACAACAGTAGAAATCTCAAGCTCCTACGTGTAAGTGCTCATTTTTAGTATCGAGAAGCCGCCACTTTCTGCAAAAATTCCAAGACACTGTTTCTGCAGGACCAGAAGTTCTGAAATGAGATTTCAAATTAGTGTTTTCCATCTCTTTCATTCTCTTTATTTTAAAAAAAAATGAAAAGTGGTTTTGGGAAACAGAACCATGAAGCTCCCTGTTAATGTTCTCTTGCTTTGTTCTTTATAGGGTTTTCTTGCTCAAGGATTTGCAGTTGGGTTGTTGCATGTGTTTGCTTTGGTGTGCTTGTGCGCTAATATGGAGATAGTCTTGAGATTCTTAATCCTCTGTTCCTTATTTTTGTTTTACAGTTAAAAAAACATGGAATGAGCCCATGATAAAAGGCAGCCCGCCTACTCCAAGGGACAGTCACAGCTGTACAACTGTTGGAGACAATCTGTTTGTGTTTGGGGGTACAGATGGAATGAATCCTCTCAAGGATTTGCATATTCTAGACACGTGTGAGTTTGTTTTATCTTCGATTTTCTCCCTTGACCAGCCTTCCACCCACACCTCTATTATCTGCATTACCATGAATTTAAATATTTCAGCTTATAATAGCAATTTTCTAATATTCTTCAATTAGCTATTGTAATGTTAATGTTGATTGATGTAGATTGACCAGAGAAATTAGACGAGTCTACAGTAGCATTTAATTTCATTTTTATTTTGCATTAATATAATTAGGAAATGGAACGGAATTTGATTGATTATATGTGTTGTGCCATCAACTTGAATGAACTATTCTGATTCATTTTTCTTTAATATCCTGCATGATCATTTTTTAGATGTGCTAATGTGTTTAATGTATTTGTAGCTACACATACATGGATATCTCCAAGTGTAAGAGGCGAAGGACCAGAGGCACGGGAAGGTCATACTGCAGCCCTTATTGGGAAGCGACTTTTCATATTTGGTGGCTGTGGCAAATCTTCAAACGATTCGGATGAAGTTTACTATAATGATCTATACATATTGAACACTGGTGAGTTTCTTGCATATGGCTGCTCATGTCAGTGGCTCGCTAACATAATGATGCCGATAGCTAAATGAAAAGGAAAGTGTTAATGTTTTCATGATCTACATTTGCAGAGACCTTCGTATGGAAACGCGCCCAGACATCGGGTACCCCACCAACTGCACGTGATAGCCACACTTGCTCATCTTGGAAGAACAAAATCATTGTGATTGGTGGTGAAGATGCATATGACTATTATTTATCTGATGTCCACATCCTTGATGCAGGTTTCAGTTTTGGTCAAACTTGAATCTTAAATGCCAATGTATGATTGTAGAAATCACAAATTCAAGTAGGAGTATGTAGCATGTGTTCCTCATCAAAGGGACATGCAGGCATAAAATGGCATCTTTATCTTGCATGTGCTTCTCTCTAATAGCTATCTTGGCATTTGTGGACTCTAAATAGATACTCTTGTTTGGAGGGAGCTGAACGCTTCGGGACAGATGCTGCCACCTCGAGCTGGTCATACAACAGTTGCTTTTGGCAAGAACTTGTTTGTTTTTGGGGGATTTACTGATGCCCAAAATCTTTATGATGACCTTCATATGCTTGATGCTGGTATGAATTATAAAATGATATTTAATGTGTCTGTGGATATCCCATTATTGGCTGATTTTGTCCCCTGTAGAGCAAAAGTTGACTTCGTAATGAAAGAATCCTGGTTTTATGGAAACCTAAGGTGCTTAGTGGGTGGTCAACATTTAATGGCATTACGGTACAACCCACATTGCAAGTTGGTTATTCTCTGAATTATTGAGGGAAAATGAGAATCCAATTAATTCATTGGATCCATAAACAACCTTGTTTACTGCACTCTTTGACTGTCACTAGCATGAGAAACACATTGGGGGGGAAATTATTGTTTAGGCAGTTGTAAGCAATCCATTAAGTGAAAGTCACACAACCCTTGAAATTGTTTATCTGAGAAACTTTCATGTCTGATTTGTTTCATGTTCAGTCACTGTCCTTGTTGTCTGTCTTAAATTTATTTTAGTTCGTATTTATTTCCTTTTATACATACATCTGTGGTTTCTTATTAAAATATGTTTGTATCCATTTAAGTTTCCTTCCTTGTAAGGGCTATAGAGTATGGATTTTGACAATGCTGCCTATTTCTCATTGTGTGGATAACATTTTCTTTGTTTATCATAATATTCAATTTCCTTTCCTCATCCATGTAGATACTGGTTTATGGACCAAGGTATTGGCTACAGGAGATGGACCTTCTGCTAGATTTTCTGTGGCTGGGGACATTTTGGATCCACAGAAGGGGGGTGTTCTCGTTTTTGTTGGTGGCTGCAACAAGACTCTTGAGGCACTCGATGATATGTACTATTTGCACACAGGTTAATGATTTATACTCTGTTAGTCTTTACAGATAAACCTTAAATAGTAAGTTTCTAATTTAATATAATATCTAATGCTAGAACTTGTGAGAGAAAATGGGCGAGATGAGCGAAAGCTAGAGAGGCTATCTATGAGGAAGCAGTTGAAGCTAAAGTGCCAAGAACAATACCTTCCTGCGCCAGGACATGATAAAGCTCTGCTGACAATTGGGGCGAATGCTGTTCTTTGCCAATCCAGGCCTTCGGCAAGTTATGGGCAAACAAGTAAAAAACCAATTTACTTGCTCTTTTTACTTCTAAGTGCCACTTTTAAAGTAGAAAAAGGAGAGGTGCACACACACACAAATGAGTCTTGCCTCATGCCAAATGAAATGTTTTTGACATGTGGCTGCAAACCTGCCCAATGCTATTAACAATTTTTTTGCAAAGTCATGGATAGAGTGTCTAATATGTACATGAGTCGGACTTTTGCGTTTTGAGCCCTATAGCTTGTTTCTTTAATTCTTAAGCATTGGGGACTGAAAAGTTGATGTCGTTTTGTACTCAACAAGACCTGAAATCGTGATTGCTTGAGGCTGACTAAATCTTCTTCCATTCAGATCCTTTTTGTGTCAAAATATATGGAATTTTGTAAGGAGTGAAAAATCCCCTTACTCTAAGGCTTTATATTTCTTTTGTCCACTCTCTGCATTTTGTTGCTTGTTAGGGACAATGTATAAATAAGATGAGTCTTGAACGTAGAACTGTGTTTGATGTTAATGTAAATGTCGAGGGGAAAAGTTATATAAACTGATAATGCCCATCCATCCTATTCTTCCAAGATAAGCCAATAAAAGTAACTAGCAACAATTAACAATTTCAATCATGGAGCTTTTGGGGTATTTATGTTACATTAGTTGTATGAACAGTTTCAGAGAAAAATGAACTTTTTTATTAATTAATTTTATGTGTAGTTTAGTAATGATCTTAAGTTTAATAAATAACTTGAGCCGTATTTTGGAACTTGAGTTGCAATTGGTATGGTGGAGAAGTCTTACTAGACTTTTTATTGCTTGCCTGGTTTTTTCTCAACTGTTATGACAATGGTTCACTAAATCGAATGAACGATCTGGAGAGATGGACCTGTTTACTGAAATGAAATACACTACTCAAATTATATATATGAGGTCTAAATTTTCCACATTTTAATTTTAGGATGATAGATCTTATATTTTCCAAAGAGGAGGTAGATTTTGCAATCTTATGTAAATAGGAAGAATAACCAATTCACATATTATATAGAGTAGCTATTGTTAGGAGACAAAAGGTTTGTCTCAACTGCAAAGACTTCTTAAAGATGGTTCAGGTGTTATGCATTTCCTCCATTGCATGTGTGTGCTTGAGCACTTTGAATGGTTGGTAGTGGTGAAAGGGATGGTTTAGAACCAAGGTAGTTGTCCAAGTGGCTTACAAGGTTTTAGCCTTTTGTATTCCCTCCAATGCATGTGCAAGTGCATGCATAGGCTAACTTTGGAAATGATTTTGAAAAGTCAAAGTGCTTTCCCAGTCTTAGCTCTGTTGATCAAACTTGTGTGAGGAATTGGGAAATTTAGTTTGCATCGAATTAATGGTTATGCCCCCAAATTATACAAGGATTTTTATTAGGTGCTGGTATGGTTCCAACTTCTTGTTTGTTATAGAAGGATAATAATATTAATGTTGGTAAACTTCAATTTTGAAAAGGATGTCAGCTATGTACCTAAAGAACACTGTTCTGTATGCAGGCCAACAAAATTTTCCAATTAATAGCTCCCAGCTTCTTCAGGGAAAGAAGATATTTCAAGCGAACATTACCGAAAGCTTCCCTGATGGATTTACTATTGAAACTATTATAGATGGAAAGCCTTTGCGTGGAATATTATTTTCCAACAAGCCAAGCAATTCAAACATGGCTAAGTATAATTCCAGTAGGTGAGAATATGGTTGTTTTGTATTTGCCTTATTTTTTTAGTTTGATCCAGTATCAATCACCATGACCCCATTATTCTTCATCTAAGTAGTTATTACTTCCTTTCTTATATCAGGAAGAGAGCAGCTGGAGAAGTTGGTGGTATTAAGTTGAATGACAGTCAGAAGAGAAAACCAAAAAATGCTAGACCCTTCAAGCAGGATGAAATTGAGCACAGACAGGCTGATGTTGCCATAGGAAAGGAGTCCATATCATGTGAACGCCAAACAGAAGCCGCAGCTGCTGGTTTGAATAATTTAGCAACCCCTAATGATTCTCAGGCCCAGACAGAAGCTGCTGCTGCTGCTGTTTCAGAGAATCCAGAACCTACTGGTGATTCTCACCCTCAAAAGGTCAAATCTTCTTTCCCATATCTTTGAGTGGAGGAAGCCTTATGATTTCTTCTGGCAGTGTAAACCTTTTTCCCCTTTTAAGGTAGCATTAAAATTATATTAGCATGTCAAATGTCGAAACATCATGGATCATGGATTGGCAAAATTTTGTAGCTAAGACCAAGTTGGCATCATGTAGATGACTTGAAATTTCATCTCTTGTAATTGGTGCCCAGTTAGAAGCTATGGTATAAATCATCAAATGTAACCTTCTGCCTTTTTTTAGTTGCTCATCTGATTACCTTTTGCATGACAAGTTGCAAAAATATCATCACATCTATCCAAGTCAGTGGTAGTTTTTGCCACACATCAGTGAGTGACCGGTTAAGCATCCATCCCTCTGTGCTCCAGAGGGTACTAAATTTTTCATGATCATCGTCATTGTTCATCATAACATTCACATGACTTGATGCAGCTTTTTAGACCCACTTTAAGCTGGTAGCATATGCAGGCTTCAGGATCAACCTGGTGAGGCATATTTTATCAAAGATCACATTTTCTGTTTTGATTTTTAGCAGGTTACTGGAAACTCATCGGTGTTGATGCAGTCAATCCTGAAATTGGAATATGGAAGGACAAATGATGCACTGAACCAAAGCACTGAGTCTCCAGCAGAGAATACATCCACTGCCGCAAAGGAATGCATTTCTTTGCCTCCAAAAGAAGGTATGAACTGTGGCTGGTTATGGCACTTGCATTTCTCCATGCAATGCATATGCATACTTATTGCAATATTGTCAGCATAAACCATTCAACTGATGAGCTGCCTCTTGTATTTTATTATATAGCTCCCAAATAGCACCCTCTATGGTTCAAACCTGATTGTTGATATTCTTCTTTAGGTTTCTAACTATTCAGGGAGTCATTCAGAAATGAGTTGTTTGGGGAGTTGCTTTGGTTGGTTCGAAATTTGCAGGCTGTTGTATCCAATCCAAAAGATGGCCAAATGATGTGTTGACAATCATGTGGCACATGGAACTCAAATATTCAACTTCATTTCCTGAGCATTTTGATCTTGAAATTTGTTGTGCAATATGGAATCAGACACAGGAGTCTAAATATCCTATGAGAAATCTGAACCCTATAGACAAAACAAAGTTGAATGTTTGATTTCACTTGGCTTCTAGATCGATCCAGTTTGATCAGTTTTCCTATTTACTTGGTACAACTATGTTTGAATTCGTGTTTAGAACCTTCTGTGAAACTAATTGTCGTTCTATCTTCTGTGATAGGAGACCATGGGGCACCAACCACTGAAGAGAAGGCAAAATCATTTTGAATCATGGCGATGAACAAATCCTTTTTGGTTAACTTAACATAACTCGAAGATACCAGCCGTCGGCCATTTGTACATTCATCATTTCAAGATGGTCATAGATGGTCATAGATGCATTGACAGGTGATATACAGAAATCTGCCCCCGGAACTGACACAATCTGCCACTGACTCGATACTTTTTAAATTTATTATTGATAGACCGCAGTTGTATGTAGTAGTTTTTGTCTTAAAAAGGTATCGCAAAGTTTATTCTATTTACTGCTTCAGACTCGGCCTCTTCAAGTCTATATGTTCTGAATTCTCGCACCCACCTGCTCCTCCAATTGTCTGGTTTATGCTGCCAAGGAATCATCTGTTTAGACAGTGATAGACCCTTGGGCTGTGGCAGCATTCTGGTAGGCTAAAGAATGGATTCAAAAAGGGCAACAGGGAAAAGAAAAATGGTGAACAGCCGTATATTTTTTATGTATTTTTCAATCATCATCCTTAGTGAAGTTTGTTGTGTTCATGTAAACATGGGAATGCAGCTCTAGGAAGAAACTTTTCTTCTTTTTGGGGGGCTTCTCATCTTCTAGAGGAGTTTGTCAACAAAAGCTGAGGAAAGCGCAAAAAATTTCAAACTTAAATCTACTCCAAAACCTGCCACTGGACTGGGGAAATTGTTGTATAAATCTGGGTCTCATTGTCTAATAGATGGTAATGGTGGGATTTGTTGGGTTGGGTCGGGTCGGGTCAGGGTTGTTGATATAAATCATTTCCAGGCTTCCAGCTAAAACCCTATGTCTTCATATCTTATTCCAATCACCACCTTTTCTCTTATTGGGGAGAATTGTGTTTTCACCCCGAGTTGGGGTGGATGATTCAGGTAAAGTCCTCTTATCACTCATAATAGATTACAAGGATATGAGATGATAATGGACACAAATATCCATTTGACTCATTTTTGTCTTTATTCTACCACTCTTTATATGTCACTATTAACACATTCTCTTTTTTTTAATCATTTTTTTATTTTTCATTGGTTTTTTTTAAAACTTTTTTTATAAATAATTGAAAAATCAACATTATTTTATATTTTTAAATTATAAATAAATCAAAAATTCTATTGATGATTTAAAAACTATATTGAAAAATACTTTCTAAAAAATGTTAATTTAAATAAATAAAAATTATCTTGTATATTTTAGAAGTAAATAATTTAATGATTAAAACACTGTTTAAAATAAATATATTCACTGTTTTATTTTCTTTTATACTAAAAAGTATTTTAAATTTTTTTTTTTCCTATTATAAAATAAAAAGTTCAATTTTTTTTTTTTTTTAAATTCTTTCTTTCTTGTTTTAATAACTTTTTGAAAAGTCATAGGTTATATGAAATGTTGTAAATTTGTTTAATAAGGATTTTTTTAATGATTTGAATTAATTGAAAATTTATCAAAATAAAAAAAAAAAGTAAAAGAGAAAAATATGATGGATGAAGAGTTTTTATTTTAAATATACGATTAAAATGTTTTCGTATGATTTAATTTTAGAAGTGAATTATAACTATATATAGTAGATATTGAATTTTTCTTAAATAAAAGGGTTAAAAGGTATATTTACTCATTTTAGATATAAAAAAAATTAAGTTAAAAGTTAAAAATATTTTTCTAGTTTTTATTTTTTATTTTTTATTACTTTTTAAAATAATTTTTATTTTCTATATGGTCTCTTTTAGAAAATATGTTTAATTAAAAAATGAAAATTAAAACCTTGTTTAATAATATTTTTTTCATATGAAAATAATAAAAAGACTCAAAAAAGTTTAACCCTAAGTCATACACTTTATTTAACTTCTACATGGAAATTTCAATACTTTCTACAGTAATGATGTTTGGAGAAAAAAATTTGACCCTAAGTCATCCACCATTTTCTCAACTAAACCATTGAAAATATTATTAACACACCTACATGAATACAAAACTTAGACGGATATGAAATTTGTGTCACTATACAAGAGTATTACACAATTATACAATGAAAATATACTAAGTGTATAAGGGTGTATAAGACTACCTTTTGTGAAATATTTCAATTGATTATGAACCACTCCATTTTACTTTTCTTGTTGCCAACATATTGTAAACTCATGTCATACGTTTTATTTAACTTTCACATAAAAATTTCAATACTTTCCCTAGTAATGATGTTTAGGGAAAAAAAATTGACCCGAAGTCATCCAATATTTTCTGAACCAAACAATTAGAGACATGGTTAACATACCTACGTGGATACATAATTTAGGAGGGATATGAAATTTGTACCACTATACAAGGGTGTTACACTAATTGTACAAGGGAAATATACTAAGTGTATAAGGATGTACAAGGCTAACATTTATGAAAATTTTCAATCGATTATGAATTACTCCTTGATTTTCCTTATCACCCAAGAATTGTACACCCCTGTCATACACTTTATTTAATTCTCATATGAAAATTCTAATGTTTTCCCCAATAATGATGTCGGGAAAAAAAAATTAACCATAAGTCATCCACAATTTTCTCAACCAAATAATTAAAAACATGTTTAACACTCCTACATGGACATATAACTTAGGAAGGAAATGAAATTTGCACCACTATATAATATTACACTAATTGTATAGGGGAAATGTGTCAAGTGTACAATGGTGTACAAAACTCCTAATAGGTTTTGTATGATTTTTAATCAACTTGAGTTTGACATTATAACGATTATCGATAGTTTTTTTTTTTTTTTTTTACTAAACTATGCCATTAAGACCAATGAGAAATAATATACAACATATTTATTATTTTGTAAGTAAGAAACAAAAAAAAATATATTTGCTAAGGTATTTAAAAAATATTTATTATATATTTTATAAGTTTGAAAAAAAAATTAATGATGTCTAATTTACAAGTTAGAACAAATAAAGAATACTAATATTATGAGATGTTTAAAAATTGTTTAATATATATAAGAAATAATGCAAGTGAAAACAGATCACAATAATAATTTTTAATTATTTATCTTTCATATTCAATTTGTTGGAGAAAAATAATTGGTAAATCATTTAACTTGATCCCATTAATAAATAAGTGAGAGAATGGTGAAAAAGTCAAATAAAGAAAAGAAAAAAGTAGAAGTGGCTAGTAGTTTTTTCATTTGATAGTTAAGGGTATTTTAGGAATTTTTAATTTCCTTGGATTTTGAATTTAATTATAGGTAATAGGAGGACCTTAGCTTAATTATCCAACCCAACCGGGGTGGAAACACAATTCTCCACGGGTTTAGGATCAAGCGAAGCCTACACCCTATATGTATTTCTCTTATCTCTTACCTAAAATAGGCTTCTAGGCCCCAAATCACGATCTTCTCGTGGTTTATGTTTAAGTTTATTTCCAAGACTGCAAGATCACACGCCTCGAGTCTCTCTCTCTGTTTCCCAATATCCTTGTCTACGAGGAACCAAAGAGCAAGGATGTTGTTCTCTACTCCTAACGAGCCAATAATATGCATAAATCCAGAAGTTATGATACAATGACCTGAAAAAAATCACAAAAACATGAAGTGGATAGGGCCGACAAAAGAACATTGTTCAATTGACAAAACAACTTCGTTCAACTGACAGTAAACCGAGTTGGGTGGTGAGGCGACCACACATTCTAACTTGACAAGTTCCATTGTAGAGCAAAACCCTACTGAAGAAAGTACCATATTACAAAAGGACTAATCAAACATCTGCAATGTCCAAAAGAGAGAACTATTGTTCAAACCCCAACTGCAAAGGGCCCTAGGCAAACAGGGAACTATTGAAGCCTGGAGGCCTCAGTTGCTGCCATCCCCAAACAGGTAACCTAGGGAAGACCCACCACCAGGCGCCGCATGGACCTTTGTTGAAGGCCGATCCTGTCCACAGAGAGAAAGTTCAAAAATAATTCAATGTTCATGCAACAAGATTCAAGGAAAAAATAGATTAAATAAATATAACAGTATCAACCACCACCACCCAAGTGTTGTATCCAAGTCAGCAAACCAACCCTTTAAAGCAAAATACAAATATTAAAGCCAAATGGCCTGCAGTTTAGCAGCCTGAAAGGGGAGGAGAAAGAAGCAATGTATTCCCTGTGTGATTTCTTTATATGAAGAATTTGTTAATGGTCCCATGGTCAAGGTTATAAGTTCTAAGAAAAGACTAAGCCTGATTCAAGTAAGCTTTTTCAAGATTTGCCCGGCATTATATTGATACAAATGGGTTCAATGGATATGGACAATCTTGGAGGCTTTTCTGACAGATGCCTAAAGGTGCCTCCCCATATCATTCATTACCTTCAAGATATTGCTCCTCTTTAGGTCAAAACAGATCATTAATGACAAAGTTCCCTTGTTTGAGCATGAATTTCACTGGCTACCATGATACATGATGTGGATTCCTTTGAACTGAATGACCCTCCAGGAAGTGAAATAATTTTCGACAAGGTGAATGGGGTCTTTGAAGTTTTCTACAAAGCTCTAAGACTAGTAAAAGGCCATCCTC
Source organism: Vitis riparia (assembly GCF_004353265.1). Taxonomy (NCBI): domain Eukaryota; kingdom Viridiplantae; phylum Streptophyta; class Magnoliopsida; order Vitales; family Vitaceae; genus Vitis; species Vitis riparia. The sequence goes on along the minus strand of NC_048447.1, from coordinate 13,888,679 downwards.
ATTCCCCTTTATTTCTCATTTGCTTTAGAATGATGATATGATTTTTGCCTAGCTCAAGTGACAAAGGGGTTGGAGTAGGGATGTGGAAGGCTCTTCAGTCCTAACAGTAGCAAAAAAAATTAAAAATTTTAAAATTTGAGAAAAACATGATGAACCCATTTTATCATGGACCAGCGAGGATCAACTGAGATATTTGAGGGTATAGTTTGAATGGCGCAAGGTGCATGTAGAACGCAAAAGTCTCCTAAAGCTTAGACATAACCCAATGCACACGCCTGAGTGAAGATGCAACTTAGGGTGCATGTCAATTTTATAAAATGTTATCAAAACTGAATCCCAAAAAGAAAAAAAAATTCAAGATTCCAAGCATTTAAAGAAAGCATCCCCAAAAAAATAATGCAATTATATAAAATATAAGAAAACAGAAAATGAACAAGGCCCTATATCTAGGGAGTCATTGAGCCCTGGGCCAGGTGCACATAAAGTGCATCTTTAACAATTATTAAGGGATATTTTGCTAGCTTCAATGGCAAATTTGAACAAAAGCAAGCTAATTCTGGTAGGATCAGTGCATGGGTGGTTAGAGCTTACAGGAAATTTTGATGGTGGTACAAACAGCCTTCTATCTTTTAATTAAGAATTTCAATTGAATACTGCAAGCAATGCCAAAGTGGTCTGGTGATGATTGAGAGAGTGGACAAAAGGCTGAGTGGATGGAAGAAAACCTACCCTTCAAAAAATACCATCTAGGGGTGTGGAAGTGAATTGCTTTCTGAATATCATATTGTGGTAGCTTAGGGTTAAGAACTATATCAATGATGAATAAAGCTTGTTATGAGGGCATGGTTACAGAGATTTTGCTGCAGATAGGGAGGGCTTGTAGAAGGATGTGGTAGCTTGAAAACATGGCTTGGCTCTTGATAAATGGCACAATTATCAGGTAAGAGGTTCAGATGGGAGGCTGTTTGGAAGTCCATTATTGGATGATCCAGAATTTATTCAGTTTAAAATAGGAGATAGTAAAGAGGACAAAGTTTTAAATGTTTAATGGGAGGACATTCCTCTGATGGTGGAATTCTCCAATATTTCAGGGACTGCAGTAAGTAGAAAGGATGAAAAAGCCAAGATGCCTGCTTGGGCCATGGATGTGAGTTGATGAAATGTAGACTTTATTAGATATTTATATTGGTGCAAGTTTGATAGCATCCAGATCTTCTTAAAAGCTTTGTTCAGTGGATCTAAGAGAGGAGAGGTATCTTTCAATGTTGGTATATATAAAGGCAGGAGAGATATCTTTTTATTGAAAATGTTCTTTTAAAATTTGGCTCCTGGTGGAGATAGAAAATTACCTGTCCAAAAAGATCTTGAATCCAGATATTCCTTTGAAGTTGGCATTTTGCACATGGACTGCAGATCATTTGATAAGTCACTAGTATTTCATTCCTAACTGTTGAATTGTGCATGAGAAGGAGGTAGACCAGGTGGATCACCTGTCTGTTACAACATAGTTTCAGATATTTAGGCATTTGTATTCTCCACTTCTCCCTATTTGGGATTAGCTGGGTGATCCTGTGGGTTGCTAGTGGCATGCTAAGGATGATGATAAGGAGAAAAGCATGGTATAGGGTTTTGTTCATGGTATTTGAGGCAAGGTATAGCAAAGAAATGAAAGAATTTCCAAGAATAACAGCTTCCACAGATGAAACTGAAGCCAACTTCTAATGAAGTCCTATTTTTGTGAACCGGACATGAGGCAATGGGCTTATCTTCTACCATGTGGGTTTTCTTGACATTCATAAAAAGCTATCTAGCAATTTTTTCTCCTCCATGTACATCATAGCCCATGCACTCTCTTCTTGTGACAAATCTTATTATTCATGAAAAGCAGGTCGAATGAAAACATCCAGATGTCAGTTTAAATGCAACAAAACTATGAATAACCCCTCTAATAAACAAACTTTGTTCATGACCACAAGCAAAAGATAATGTGATTAAGTTTTTCAGCTAACAAGCAATTGTCCATGTTGAACTTCTCAATATAATCATCCGTTTTAAATTCTGGTCCTTGTAAAAGCTTCATGGTGATAGAAGCCATGAAAAGGCTTCCAACTCTTCTTCTTCTTTCTTTTTTTTCTTTCATTTTTTTAAAGACAATTTATCTCAAGGCTTCCTATAATTGTAAATAAAATAAAACACATTCTACATTGGAACAAATGATTGGCATGATCACTTGAGACTAAACACGTAAAGTATGAAGTCAGCACAACTACACAATTGAAAATTAAATTTATGATATTTTCAGTGATGTATGATATGAAACATACTAACATTCAGCCAAAGATAATTCTGATAAAGATCATACCGTAATAAAGTTGCCGGTGTTCTGGCCATCAGCCCGAAAATAGTTGTTTGTAGTGTTACCCTGGACGCCCGCTGGAATCTGCTTATTAATAACCGCTGGTGGTGCAACCACTGGTGGTGCAACTGCTGGTGGTGCAACTGCTGGTGGTGCAACCGCTGGTGGTGCAACCGCAGTAGACATCTGAGAAGGTCCACTACTTGCAACCTGTCCCTGATTTTGAGGAGCTTCGGCATTATTTGTGGCAGGTTTTGGAGCCTCTCCACTTCCAAAAAGGTAGCCCAGAGAACTTTGTCCTCCACCACTGCTGACTCCGCGACCCATGATTTCTAATTTGAACCTTTCTTTTACAAGAAACCCTGGAGCACATACACATTCCCCAGAAAATAAGATCAAAACAATGCAAGTTCAACACATAATAAGCAGAAACAAACGTCAAACCACTGATGACTGCAACACAAATGAAAATCATAAAAAAGCCATCTCGCATGAACCTGTCATGTCACGCTAACAGATCATTCCCTGTGCATGATGTCCAGGGCAACAAATTTCTTACATCAAGATTCTTAGGCAAAACTGATAAACTAACCATCCCATTGGAAAGTACTGTTTGGAAAATAATCTGATTGGCAAAGGCAGCAGACTTACGTGATTTGAAGTTTCTATTTGGAACTTATGGGCCTTATCATAATTCCCTTTCATGAAAACATCAAAACCTGATACTTAGGTTCATGTATCATATTGAATTCTGATTATACAACTCATCAATAGATGCATGGCATCGTGGAATAAATTAATGTCATTTGGGATCATATATCGTTGCACTTTGCAAAAGTGACATCTGCAAGTCTTACTCTTTCTTCAATTTTTCATATAAAAATAAGAAAACAACTAAAAATTAAGTTAGGCAAGTAGCATTGGACCATATCAGCCTATTATGTTTCTCTGACCAGATCTATTCCTGGATTTATTCAAATAATTTGCCTCTGTCCAGCACATTCCCCTGTAAATAAACAGTCCTTGACATATAGATTCAATCAATCTCCAGTGGTAGGTGAGTGAGTTTTAAATTGTGATGAACTGATACAATATGAAACAATCTCCCAGTGTACATGATTGTCATTAACATAAACCTATTGAGGATATAAAACAGGGCAAACACTGGAAGAATGACAAGGACAGGATTTCAAGCTACAGACATCCAAGTTCAAGAATATATTCAACTTTAAAATCCTAGAATCCTATACTTACAGAATTTGGTTTCAAGATTCCAGCTGAGTATGAAAAAGAGAGAGATACTGGAAGAAGAAATAAAAAACAGTCACAATCTAGGTTGTGAGTATGACCATATTTAAACATTTCTGCCATGCTAGCTGGGCAAATACAAATATTCATGAGCATTGTGTAACACTGAAAACTAGATCATAATTCATTTTCATTGGAAGTTGACATGTAAATGACCCAATGGGTCTCAGCTCTAACCCAATATACACCGGATAGTTGGCTAGTCCTAAATTGATTTTACAAAACTACCACAATGAGACTTGAGATAATCGTCCTAATTGATTTTGTCAAAACTATTGCAACAAGCAATTTGAAAAAAAGAAAAAAAAAAAATATATATATATATATGGCCAATTTGTGTCACTATTGTGTTGGCAAAAAGAAAATAAGAATACTATTCATGAATCAGTAAAAATAGAACAAAGGGGAATAGCATGTGGTATGGTCACTAGGGAGGTTGAGGAGACTTGTCACAAACAAAGGGCAGTGAGCCTCACTCCAAACAGAAACTTTCAATTGAGAAACTACACACACGAAAAGATACTACTAACTTCACCTATATCTTGACAGGAAAAGGCACACATTATAAATGAGAAAAAAAAAATCCTAGTTATTCAACACTTTTGTCTTCATGGAAATTATTAAAATAAAAAATGGAATATATTGCCCCTAAAATTAGAGAAGATGCAGATTACTCCAACTGACTATATAGATAATAGACAGATTTCAGCCTTCGCAACCATTTGTAGAGTGAGAATTAAAGCAGCACCCTTACAAATAAGAAGCCCTTTAATCACATTTTGACCTACGAACTCTTATAAAAGCACAATCAAAATAATTATTACTAATATAAAAACCTAAAATTCTTAATATGCAGCAAGCACAACTAGAACTCTTTTTTTAGTGGTTGAAGAAAAAGCTAGGAAAAGCAAACAAATTAGATATCTCAATCTCGAATTTCCATCCTTGGGAGTGCAGAAAATAAGAATATCCAACAAAAATATATAACAAACATGATTGAAACCCTAAACTCAAATCGTACAATATCAAACACAACAACAATGTTACTACGAAAACTCTTCTCCGTGAAGACACTTGTTTAACAAAAAAGACATAGACTCAAAATGGTTCACAGAAGCCACAAAAGAACAAGAAACCCTTTGAAAAGAATATCAGATCAGAAACACAAAAGAAACGAACAGCTTTCAAGTACAATTCTGAACCACAACGACCTCTTTGGTTACTAAGAAAACTGCTGAAAAAAAGGAGAGAGGAGAGTCAAATAAATCATCTCCCCCACTCATCAGAAAACAAACAATCGGCTCGCCGATTTGATTTTTTGCATTAGAGAGAAAAACAAAGAAATAAAAAAACAAGCGAACACTCAAGAAGCGTGTGACTCAGAGACTTCATTTACTTTCGGTGTCTTTTCTGTTTTCTCGGGAAACAAACACCAAGAAATGAGTGGAAAATGGGAGAAGGATCGTCCAACCTGAGAACCGAGAAGGCTTAGCTCTGATCTGATCTAGAGACTGTGTAAGGTTAGAATCAGAGAGATGCTTCGCCCGTCACATTTCGCTCTTATTGTACTAGTTCTATGACAGCGTGGGCCCTCTCTGCAGATTTTTTTTTGAATTTTGAATTTTGAATTTTTTTTGTTTTAAATAAATATTTGAAAGCCGCCAGAGTGGCGGTGAGTCGTTATTAACTTATCATTAATTTTATTTTTCCTATTATAATTAAATAAAACTTTGCTTTTTGTTGGTATGAGATGGAAAACACGTGTCAATGGAGAGAATGGCTTGTTTCTCACCTTTGCATAAAAAAAGGTTTTCCTTCCAACTTTTTTTGACTATCCATTATCACATTTTAGTTTATATAATATATACCGACTAAAAAATAAATCAATTTCCTTTTTTATCCATGAGTGGAACTATAAAATAAGTTTGGGGGAGGAAAGAATAATAATTTATTTTAGATGATTTTTAAAAAAAAATTAAAAATTATTTTAGAATTCTATCAAACATGGAATTTTTTAAATTAAAAAAAAAACTTTTTTTTTTCAATCATATTCAAAAACAGACTTTTAGTGACTTTGATGTAATAAAAATAAGGTTTTAAGGATATGATTAGATTGCAACAGTTTGTAAAACTCATGTCCTTGCAAAATTCACCTATCTTATAAGGTTGTTTACTAACATTTGCATTTTAATCCAAATTCATAATTTTCATTTTAGTTTATTTTGTTCTTCAAAATTACAAGGAAAATAAAATAGAATAAATAAAAATAAAAATGTAGTTGTGGAATGGCAATTTTTTATGTGATTTCCCACTCGATGGAGAGAATCACTCTTTATCGTGAAAAACTGATTTTCAAAAAAAATTGAAATCACCTCTTATTTTATTTTATTTTTAAAAGGGAGAATAAAAAAAAAAAAAAAAAACTTTCTATGGCTACTTATTTGGAAAATAACAAGTTTAAAAATAAAAAATAAAACTAATTCAAATGTCAAGTTATCTATCGGATAAGTATAGTGATAAGTCATAATATATTTATAAGCTCGTATACCTACAAACTTTATTAAACGAATAAAAATAGTTATAAAATTTGATTAATCAAATATGAATGCCAAGAAGAGTACAATATAAGTGAACATACAATATGACGTGATGTGAACAAAATAAATTACAAAAATGATTTAAGTTAAGTGCACAAAATAATTTATTAGAAAAGGTATTTATTCCTCATATTCATAGCCCATTTCTTTGCATTCACAACTCTCAACCAATCATTCATTCATTTCACAACCCTAAGTTGTTCATCGTGTTCATGCTCACTTATTCATCACACTATTCTAAAGTTCTCCTCCACCGTTGCATACAACACAACCTTTTGAGTTGTTTGTTTGGGAGTTTAAGACATTTGAGTTGTTTCTTCTTATATCTCGATACATACCCTCTTATTCCATATTTGTTTAATTTCATTTTAATTAATTTATATAAATAGTTTTTGTACATTGACATATGCAACTGAATGTTTTGTTTGTTTTCATTATTTTACTTCATAAATATTCTATTTATGTATATATTTTTGTGTTATTGTTTTTTCTTCATGTTATATTGGTATATAACTTTGAATTGAACAATATTAGGTAAAAAGTAGGATTGTGACAGAATGATATCAAAGTCAAGTTTCTCACTACAAGCGTGCTAGTGAGGACATTGGGTCTATGAGGGTTACAATGTAATGTTTCACATGACTCAAAGTATTTTATTGAGAGCATAAATCTGGTAAAGAAGTGAAATTGGGGTCAACACATGGATCATGTGTATGCCACTACAACTTTGAAGTCGACAATATTAAGTAGAGAATCCGGTTATAACAATTAGCATGCTATATCTAAAACTCATACACTACATAATGATTATTTATTCATTACTTATATGACTATTTATAATATTTCTTATATTCTCGTTATTATCTCTTATCACACACCTTTAAGCACTTTTAATATTTAACTTCTATTAATCAAAATTTAATTTAAATTTTCTATTACTAGTAGAAATTAATCGAATTCATTTTTCAAACTATTTGCATGATATTATTATTATTTGTCTGTAACATCGAAGCCATTATTTACACATCATTTTCATTCATATCATTTTGATTTTGGTTTTTTTAGTGTTCACGATCATCACGACTTGAAAAAAACTTACAACATGATCGCAATGACCCAAATTGAAGAAAACGATGACAAAATTGTGATCGTTTTGGACTAACAGTCCCATGATTGTGTTACTTTTCTCCCACCATTGATGGACAACCAAGTTTTGACATTGGCTTGATGGTGGTGGTAGTGGGCGGACTCACCTCCGCACCATTCGTTTTAAATCAGAGAATTTAGGCAACCCAATTGTCATTTTGAGTCTGAGATTACCCAACTCTTAAGCAAGAATATTATTATAAAATTTAAAAGTATTTGTCCTCAGGGTCACCACCCCTTTTCTAAAGCCACTGTTTTCACTTTTCAGCATGGAATACCATGACCCTTCACATCTAATCGGAGGCCCATGACTCCTTGATTCTTAATTCTAAGGCTAAAAATAATTTCATCCATTTTTATTTATATGTTTTGCAGTATAAACCATACACACTTCACAAAATTATTTTTCCCTCAAAAATTTCCGATGTGATTAGATACAAAAAATGAAAAATTAATAATATTATCTAATCTAATTACAAATGTAGTCAAATTCCTACTATTTACTTAATGGATGTTTCTTCAATCAACTTAATAACTTAATTTAAGTAATTTAGTAAATAGTAGATAATTTAACTTAAAACTAATTTAAGTTATTAAATAATTATTTTATTTTTAAATTGTCTATTTTTATAAAATTATTCATTTTTATTGATTTTAAGACTTCTTTTTATTTTTAAAATTAAAAACAAAAGTTTTAAAAATAATATTAATTAATATATAAAATAGTTGTTTTTACCTAAATGGACCCTTTTAAAAAATTTTAAATATGAATTAACATATCTGATAATATTAATAATATGAATTACTATATATATATATATATATATATATATATATATTTTGGAAATTGTGAAAAGAAATATATGCATATAAATGAAAAATAAAAAAAAGGTTTGCAAAGAACTGATTCCATTAGCATCGGCATAAAATGGAGTGTGAAAAATAAAAAGGTTTATTTCACCACTCGTTTCAAGACGCAGAGGAACAGCCGGACAGGGGAATAGAAACGATTGCGTATCCACCTCCAGGTAAACCTAACCCTAGTTCGAAACCTGCTCTTAACCCCCTCTTTCTACACTTCTTCATCTCTTATGAGATGCAACCCTAACCCTAGCACGTTGATTTTTCATCTGGGGTTACATTTCCATATATTATTGTGCAGTGGCTGCTGTTATTATTATTGTTATTTTTCAATTTTGTTTGGTTATTTAGAAATTGAGTTTTGTTTTATTTTATTTTTGTTTGTTGGGTTTAAAAGGTTGTAATTCATCATCAAGGTATTGCATTGTATTTGAACTTGCAAGGGGGATTTATCAAGTACGGAAGTGAGCTTTCTATTTGAGGCATTTTTGTTTCAATTTTTACAGAAAGAGTTTAGGGGGTTTAAGATGAATTTTACAAGTTGATTTATGTTCCAGAGGTACTTGTTTGATTTTTGAGATGAAGATTTACAAGTTGATTCATGTTTAGAAGGGACTTGGTTGATTTGAGGATAAAGCAAGACTTGGCTTTCAAACTGCTTTACAAGTCCTAGAATTTGGGATGTATGGTCAAGGAAATTATGGTCCTCAGTATGGGCAAGGTCCTCCTCGGGCACCAATGCCACCGTTCCAACAACGCCCGCCTGGGCCTCCTCCTCCTTTCCAACAAGGACCTCCTCCAGCTGCACCCCCTCATGCCAGTGCGCCAGGTGTTCCCATGTACCAGTCCGGTCCACCTGCCCCAGTTCAGCAATCTTACATGCCTCCACCTCCACCTCCACCTCCCCTAGTCCATGGAAGTGCCCCAGTGGCACATTCATACCCAGCTGCTCAACAAAACTCTCAATATCCCTCACATTTAGGGACCCAGAATGCCCATCACATGCCACCGCCGCCGGCGTTGCTGCCTGCCCCACCTTTTGGGCAAATGCGCCCAGAAGTGTTAAGGCCTCCACCACCTCCTAGTGTGCTACCACCTCCCCCTTCACAAGGACAAACGATGTACAGGGCGCCTGTTCCTCCATTGCCTGGTGGTGGTGTGCAGGGTCTTCAGCATATCATGCCGCCTGGCCCTCCACCAAATTCTAACTTCTTCAGTTCTGTTCCATTTGGATCTTTTGCACACCCAATTCCTGGAGATGCACACATGCCTCCTTCCATGGCTCTGCTGCCTCCACCTCCACCACCTCCACCACCTCCACCTTCTTCTCCACCACCCATTCCACCTTCTCCACCGCCACCCACCTCTCCTCTGCCCCCTGTGACTTCTATGGCCCACCATTGTGATTCTGCTTTCAGTTACAATAGACTATCTGGCCCTGAAGTCATCCTGAATCAGAGCAAAGATGATGGGCCTATGCGTGATGACAGTTCAAACTGGGAAGGTGGAACTGGCCATGGGGCTAGCTCCTCCGAAAAGAGTGTGATGGTGGATCCTCCTCCTCCACCACCTAAGCCAACGGATGAAAGAATTCTACAAAAGATTGAGGTTTTATGCCAGTTTATTGCTAAAAATGGTCCTGATTTTGAAGATAAGGCTCGGAAGAATGAATCTGGGAATCCGGAGTTTGCATTTTTGTTTGGTGGTGAGCCAGGAAGTGAAGCTGCAATTGCACATGACTATTTTCTGTGGATGAAGAAGAAACGTGCGCTGGCAGTTAAAGCACATGAACGGCACAAACAAAGAGATTCACCATTAAGGCCTTTGGAAGTGGAGTCTTCAGTGCAGCCTAATTTATTGATGGATCCAGATGCATCGCATTCAGCTGCTGATTCTGACATGGAGATGGAAGGTAAATGTAACTAATGATATTGGATAGCATTTTTCATTGGCATTTACAATATTTTATTCTGCTCCCTGATCTTTGAATTTTTGCTAAATCACCATTTGTCTCTTGCAATGTGTTTCTAATCACTATTGCTTTTCATGTCCTCTGTGCATATGTGTGTGTTCCTAGGGACTGTCATTCCCATTTTTGACAGGTAAGATTTTATTTTATTTATTTTTTAGAAAAATTTTGTCCCTAGGACTTGAATGTGGCATCTCCCACATCCCAACTCCAACTCCTCGCCACTTGAGCTAGGCATTTTCTGGAAATTTTCATTTAGATTTCTAGTGAAATCATTTGACCCGGAGACAATGTGTATACCTTTTGAAATTCAGAAGGCTTGGAGTTTTAATCCTTGGTGGTTTCCCTTTAAGGGCATACGAGCTGTCTATTTTATCTGCTGAGTAATGTGCCATCTCCACCTAAGTACCACCATCTTTTTGCAATAAGAATGCTGTTTGTTTTTTTGGGTTCTTGTCATAAATGTGTTAATAGTAAAAACCAAATCCATATTTTCCTTCTTTTTTATTTTTATTTTTTGGGTTTCATAGGAACACTTTGAGGGGTTTGCACAAAATTGAAGTACGTGAGAATAAAACCAAGATATGGTGCATGTGTTTTTTTTTTGATAAATAAAAACCAAATTCATTAAAAAATAAAAAACCGCCCTAAGAATGTCACAAAGTACACAAAAAGTATACAAATAACACCGAAAAACATAGAAACCGGAAAAGAACCCCTACAATAGTCCCCTCCCTTAACCAGAATCCAACTATTCGATAAAATCAAAGAAAGACAAATAATCCATCTCTAAATACTGCTTTACCCAAACGAACAAATTCCTAAGAAAGAATGTCTTTAAAAAAAGAGCAGAATGCTCCTCATTATCAAATGCGTTGAGATTTCTTTCCTTCCAAACTATCCAAAAAATACATAATGGAGCTACTCTCCAAACCCTTTTTCTTTTTTTGCCCACAAACGAACCATTCCACCCTAATAAAGCCTCCTTAATTGTAGCATAATGCACCTAATGAATATTGAAAAGCATAGTTGCGAAAGGTGCGCCTAGGCTCTAGGCGGCGCGACGTGACCCTCCGGTGTCTCGATTGAACCCCTTCATGAAGGTGTTGCTTAGGCGCATTGATGCAGTCCACTGATGCGCCTCGATCCCCTATCTTCTTCTTCTTCTTCTTCTGGTCTTCTTCTCCGGCGACGGATTGCAAAGGGCAGAAGAGAAGCCCTTTTTTATTTTTTATTTTTTGAGACTAGAACAACGTCGTTTTGGAGCTAGTTCTTTTAAAATAAAAAACAGGCCAAAACGGAAAACAGGTCAAAATGATGCCGTTTTGGCCCTGTTTTTCATTCTAGTCCCCTTTTTTGGTTGTTTTCAATCCAACAACACCTCCAAAATTTGCCCTAACCTCTGTTGTGTGGTGAAGAAGCAAAGAAGACGAAGAAGAGGAGGGAAAATAGAGGAAAAGTAGGAGAAATATAGACGTACCTTTTCGGGACCTTGGTATTCATGATTTATGTGTTTAAGACAAATAAATGATTGTTAAATTTGATTATATTATATAAAAATATATATGTAAATTAGGGTGTGCCTCACTTCACTAAAGCCTGTGCCTTAGGTGCGCCTTGAGCCTTTTAAAACTATGCTGAAAAGATCAAACAACAACTTCCAGAGAATCTTAACCAGTGAACAATAGAGGAGAATATGATCTATGAATTCATCATCTTCTTTGCAAAGAAAACACCTATTGACAAGAGGCCATTTATGTTTTTGAAGTTGATCTAAAGTCAAAACTTCGCCCCATGAAGCCTATCAAGCAAAAAAGTTAACTTTAGAAGGGACTCAAGAATTCCAAACAACTCATGTTGGAAAAGAAATAGCAACCCTCGGTTCCAAGATGACATAAAATTGTTTAACAGAGAACTTATTAATATCCAAATTCATCTACACTATCTTAACTTCCCTCTCTCTATCAATTGTCAAACCATGCAATAGTAAAAATAAAGCCACAATTTCATCCACCTCCTAATCATTCAAAGGATGAGAAAAACAAGGGTTTCAATACCCTCTCTCCCCTAACTGAACCCAAACATCTTTTGAAACAACTAAGGTATATAAAGAGGGAAAAGAAACACACAATGGTTCAACACCGCTCCATTTATCCATCCAAAACTTCACCATTTTCCCGTTACCCACCACAAAAGAAATACGACCCAACAAAGTGCTTTGTTCCTTCATAATGAATTTCCAAAGCCTAACTTCATACCCATCTCTAACTTCACCATACCACCACCCACCCTCTTCTTCTTCATATTTGCTCCTAATCACTTGTGTCCAAAAGGCACATCTCTCCGTGGCAAATCTCCAAATCTATTTTCACGAAAGCGTCTTATTTAACAAGGAAAGACACCAAATTTCTAACCCACCCTTGCCCTTCTCCAAACACAGTAGACCACCTCATGAGATGAATCTTGTTCACTGACCCATCACTTCCCCAAAGGAAATCATTCTGAATTTTCTCCAACCGCAATCTGACTATACGTGGAATACAGAATAAAGACATAAAGTAAATGGGAATACTAGATAAAGTGCTTAATAAGAGTAAGTCTCCCTCTTTTTAGAGATAAATTGTCTTTTTCACAAAGAAAGTCTTTTACGAAATCTCTCTTCCACCCTATCCCATACTGCCCCACATCTAAAAAAAGCTCCCAAAGGCAGCCCTAAATAGGTAGAAGGAAGTGTACCAACTTTACACCTAAGCAAAGAGATCAACTCCATAACCTAGTCCACACTACCAATAAGAATCAACTCGCTTTTCTCCAAATTCACTTTCAACCCCTAACAAGCTTCAAACCACATGAGCAACCAACACAAATGAACCATCTGATCTTGAGAGGCCTTAAAAAAACAAGCATATCATTAACAAACAACAAATGCGACACTTCCAGCCCATCACCTCCTCTCCTCCTCACCTTTACCCTCGAAATATAACCTTCTTCCGTAGCTCTTCAAAGAAAACAACTTATGGCCTCCATTGCTACAACAAATAAATAAGTAGATAAAAGGTCCCCTTGGTTCAAATCTCTAGAGCTCTAAAAGAATCCCATAGGAGAACCATTAACGATCACTGAGAACATGACAAAAGAGATAAACAATTTAATCCAACCAACCCACCTCTATCCAAAATTCATCTTTTCAAGGATGGGCAACAAAAAGTTCCAATTCACATGATCATAGGCCTTTTCAAGTGAACACGACCTTTTTTTATTTTTTTATTTTTTTTATATCATAGTTGAAAGCATCAATCATGCTAAGTAGCAGTTGTGCAAGTGCAATTCATTCTGCTGATACTTGATGTCCTGTGGAAATCGAGTTGCTTCTTATGTTTTATATATGATTTAATGTGCAAAAGCGTTATTGTGAATCGTGTCCTTGTAGAAAAATGACTGCCATAATCACAGATGGTAGTGGCCATTGAAACAGTAGCATTTCTGAGATTCTCTACTATCAGTTTCGGTGATGGCTTCATTTTGCTTTGATGGTTCAGTTACAGATGGTGGATTTGTAGTTCTGTGCCTTTAACATGTATGTAAAACATGATGGACCAGTCTTTTATCATGGGACCTCTAAATGCATTTTTTTTTTATTGTACAAAATGGCATAAAAGTAAAGTGCATTCTACATAGACATAGAAGAAGGAAATTCTAATTCATTAAAAAAAAAAAAAAGAAATCCCTGTGAATGGGACTTGGACAAATTTGTGTGGGTAAGCTTTGTAGATGGAACTTTCTCAACATGTGAGAACTGAAAACCTACTAAAGATGTGTTTACCTACAAATAAACCTTGTGTCCTTAAATATTTTGCCAATTCTCCCCTTCTTGACAAATCAGTAGATGGTTGGGAGCACTAGCTCCATTCAATAAATAGGTTGCATGAAATCTTAAACTATTTTGTCTTTTACCTCTTTCATGATTTGATTCCCTCAGTGGAAAGAGACTTCTTGATGGTGGCTGTTGATTTTCTGTTTGTGCTTGTACTCTTGGACCTGTACAAAAATGCTTATTTTCCATCACTTTGACTGATGCTTTATATGAAGTTCCCACCTACGATTGGACAAAAGATCATTACCTGGATGCTGATTATGTTTCTAGCAATAAGACCTGGCTTACCATATTCTTCAAAAATACTGATCAGATTTATTTATTATCCTACGGTAGCTTGAGGATGAAATTATTTATATAAATTTACTTAGTTTATTCTAATAAATTCTTTATTGCATTTAACTTGCTGTGTGCAAGCAGTTCTGAGGGTCAAATTTCCGGCCTGAACTAATATTACTTTAGATGACGTCGAGTGAAAATGCTTGTTGGATATGAGCAGACTAAATTTGTTCAGACCTACAAAAATTTTCTTCCCCAAGTTTATTTACACTGATTAGTGGGTCTCTGTGTCTAGTTTGAATGCTAAGTTTTTTCTTCTTTTTGGTTTTTCTTTGGGTGTTCATTAGATGATATGAGCCAACCTACAAAAGATGAGGGGATTTATCACTCGTTTGAAGGCCAAACCCATGAGAACAATGAACTCCATATGACACAGCAGTTGGATGCACCGCAAGTTTCAGCTGAACACATTCTACAAAAGAATGCTCCTGTTGGAAATATATCAAGCTCTGGCTCCTTGGGATTGAGTGGACCAGGAACAGGTTTCACTTTTAAATTATCACCTTCTTTAATTTTTTCCATATGAAGTTATGAACAAGTTATGCATTTCCTTCACCCACCTCTCTCCCTCCTTCCTCCAAATGTCCCTCTTGTTGACAATTTCTGGATGAACAGATCACAACTTCCCTCTCCCCTCCCCTATTTTTATTTTCTGATTGGTAAGTTTAAATGCAGAAATATTGTTCTTCTCAGGATTTATGTTACCCTTAGTAGCTAATAAGGTGTCATTTTAAATAAACTCTCTATGCAGTATGATCTTGGATAATTTATATGGATTAGTGATACTCAATGTCCTGGGAAAGCAGAGAAGACAGTTGTAAAATTTGTCCTTTTCAATTTATTGTCGATTCATCATCATCATCATCTTGTTGATGTGTTCTACTGTCCATAAGGTTGTTGTAAAATTTGTGCTTTTCAATTTATATGGATTAATGATACTCAATATCCTGTTTTTATTTTTATGTTTTCTTTCTAGTTTGCTCTTACATACTTTTGTGTACTGCACTTCTGATTGTTAAAACACATATTACTTAGACTCTTATTTGGCTACTAAAAAGAAAAAGAATAATTTGTCACCACCTTGAGTCTTAAGGTTCTCCTTGTAATTAGCTCACTTAGTTCTTACATATGGGGCATACAAAAGCATAATTAACTTCCGTGTCTTGATCCTTTTGGTCTCATTTCACATAAAAAATTACATAGTGTGTACCCTTTTTTTGATAGGCAATAAGAACAATATATTATAATAATAATGTGTAATCTTCATTTTTATTTTTTTATTCTTTCATTTTTCCACCTTTGAAGGGGTTTGGTGAGGCTGGGCTGATATTGGGATCTGTGACATTGAAGAAGTTATTCCATTGTGTACTCCTGAGGTTTTTTAATGAATTTCTCTTGTTTGCTCAAGTGGGCTGTTAAGTGATGTAAAGGTTTTCCACATTTACCTTAACTCTGCATCATTGCATGCACGAGCAGTTCAAGAGTTAGAAACTCTATTGAATATTTCTAGAGTTCTGCATTCTCATTATGCTTGTTTCCTGTTCATAAGCTTGGACTTTTTTTAATTTTTAATTTTAATTTTAATAATTTAGCAAGGTCAAAATTCTCTGCAGGTCATGATTACTCAGCCTTTGGAATGTCAATTTCCAAAGTTCACTGCTCAGTCACAAATTCAGTGGGAGCTCCTGAATGCCATTTGGACAGTGACTTCGAGAAATCTGCTACTCCCCTCATTGATGATTTAATTCCATCCAGTGCCTCAGCAGCTGCTTCAGGCATTGGTTTTGAAAAGTTTCCTGGTCAAATTATCAAAGGTGCAAGCCCATTCAGACTTCTACAAGACTATGCTTCTGACGACAGTACAGAAAATGGTGATGTGCCATGTGCTGAAGATGTTATCCCTGTAACTGCGTCACCATCAGTCACAGCTGATACTGGTTTGCATAGAGATATTAAATATAATCTGGACTCTGGTCTAGGATCTGAGCGCTCTTGCAGGACTGAGAGGAGTTTTGAGCCATCCTCTGAACCTGAATCACCAGTGGATGTAAAAGAAGTTAAAACATCTATTGCTACCAGAACCACTGATGAAAATGTTTTGATTCATGAAAATGAGGCGCCTATTTCCCATGGTGCTTCTGACAGGGATGGCCATGAAAAAGGTGCTGGTGGTGGTGTTGATATTGTTCCTGAGAGTGGGAAGTCTCAGAAGGAAATGCCTCCACTGAAAATCGATGAGTTTGGGCGGTTGGTCAAAGAAGGTGCTAGTGACAGTGATTCTGATGATTCACGCTATGCTAGGAAACGTGGTAAAAGAGGGAGAAGTAGGAGCCGTAGCCGATCTCCTCCAGATAGGAGGAGGAGGAGGAGTCCACTGAGGAGAAAGGAGAGGCGAAGCAGATCTCGCAGGTATTCTTTGTATTTTATTTATGTTTTGGAGTAAATATTGGGATGATTTCTTATTTTGATGATTCAGAATATTTGGCATTAGGTGCTTTCCTTGTTGGCTTTAATTTGCATTATTTCATAGATTCCTGTAATTCATGACCTGCTGAAATTTAAATCTTATTGGTTGCGTCTCAGTTGGTCTCCTAAGAAGCGAAGAAGCAGGAGCAAGTCCCCTGCTTTTAGGCGTCTTGGTGAGTATGGTGGGGACAAGATGAAACGGGACAAGGGTCAGATGCCGACCTGCTTTGACTTTGTTCGAGGCAGGTGCTACCGTGGAGCATCATGTCGATATCTGCACCAGGACAGTAGCAATCGTGATGGATCAAGGCTCCATAAGGATAAAGAACAGTATCCTGAAGATCCACCCAATTCAAATAATATTAATTTATGTGAGGGGAATAAGAATATCCCAGTAAAAATATCAGCTCAGGAGCATGATGAAAACAAGACCCAACCAGTTCAATTCTCTCAGGATGCAACTGATGGCAGCTTTCATGCTCCAAAAGATGGGGATGTTAATGACAAAAGAGAGGAAAATTCTGCCAGGGATTCCATGCAAGCTGTTGCTTCAGATCAACATGGTAAATCTGGGAGTTGTGGAGATGCAGCTGTTCATGTGCTGGAAGTGCAAGAAGTTCAAGAAGGGCCTGCAAAGGCTGCCACTCATGTTCTTGATGATGAGAATTTTCAGGCACCAGAGGAGACCCATCAGCCATTTTCAGTTGACTGTTTTCCCTCTCAACCTGTAACTGATGCCGATAACCTGAAGTTAGCTGGTGATACTCCTCAAGGCACACTTTTTTCCTCTGAAAGTAAAGCAATTCAGCAATCTCAAGCCAATCTTTCCATTCATGCTCTTCAAAATGCGGCTCATGAGTCTCATCATGTAGATGGCTCTTCCTTGTCTGGTTCTTCACCCGATCAAATGCCTACAACTTTCTCAAATAAGCTTCCTTCAAGTGAACCTTATGCAAAGAAGATCTCTTCCAATCCTTTGCACCCTGGAGCAAGTTCTACAAGCCAATCGGTCTCAGCTGAAGGTTTTTCATCTCAATCTTTGGCACCTAAGGAGTTATCGTCACCTGGTTCCTCTGCTGTAGATTTCCCACATCATCCTTCCCAGTTGCCTCCTCCGCCTCCATTTATGCAAGGGGTAAATGCCCCACATTTGCCACAGCCTCCAAGGGATTACAACTTGCTGCCACAAACCACAAACTTTCCATTTCAATCTGCCTCAGGCGAAAGTTTTTCAACGTATCAAGCTTCACTATCCAATCAACAGTCTCATTTCTCTATAACACCAAATTCCTCTTGGACTTCCATGCTGCCACCACCACCTCCAGTGTCACATTTTAATGATTCTGCTGTAAATGCAGTGACTGTCACTGCTGGTGTCCCATTGCAATATCAGCAGACTCATCTGCCTCCAAGGAATGAATTTATTTCTCAGAGTTTTGCAACTTCCCATCCGACTAAATTGCCCACTCATTCTCAGCCGGGTGAGTTTCAGCACCGTGCCTACCCTCCTATGCAGGAGCCACATCTACCTCCTTTGCAGATGGAACCAAAGTCTCTTCATTTGGGCAACCCATCAAGCCAACAATTTGGAGGCCCTAGTCTTGTGAGGGAAGATCGCTTTTCTCAGTTTCCAGTGCAGGGTTTAATTCCTTCAAGTTCCTTTGCTCAGGGCAGCATGTATCCTCAACCTATATCTTATTTGAGGGGATCACCAGCGAATAAAGTGCAACCTTTCCCTGTTGAGGATGTTCCTCCAGGTGAAATTCTTAAGTCATCTTCTCAGATTCATACTTTCTCACAGCAGAAGCAACCACCATATGATCTGTCACACTCTACATCTGATGCTTTTTCTGTACATCTGGGTGTGCCTGGCAAGATCAGTTCTTCTATGTCAAGATACCCATCAGATCTCCTGGACAGGAATCAGTCATCTCGTTTGTCAGACTTTGGCGGATCACGAATTTCAGCACACTATAATCCTTATGCATCTACTTTTGAGCAGCCACTTAGCTCCAAATTCAGTTCTAATGTTTTCAGACAAGAGAAGGACACGCCTTATAGCAATAAATATGATATGCCATTCAGCTTGAGCCATGTTCCAGCTGATGAGCCTGGTGTTGGTAGTCTTGCATCAAGACAGACAATCTCCTCGCCTAATTCTGCCACTGCTGGTCGACAGGTTTTGTCTAGGTCAGGAGGTGACCAATATGATCCACTTTTTGACAGCATTGAGCCATCTTCAAACTCATTTAGAAAATTTGATCACGTTCAAAAGCTGGAACCTACCATTGACTCTGACATCATGTTAAGACTTGGTGACTCACATAAGCCATTGGATGTGGAAGAAAACAATAAGCACAAAGAGGTTGAAGCAGTTGCTGTAACTACATCTCTTGAAAATGATGAATATGGTGAAACTGCTGATGCAGAGGTAGGGGCTGTTGAGAATGATAGCCCAAGTAGTCCGATTGACATAGCAAACACAGCTGCAGGAGAGATTGAGATTGATCAGATTAAGTCGCCAGGGAAGAGCAAGAAAAGGAAGGACTCCAGATCAATGAAGCTTTTCAAAGTTGCCCTTGCAGACTTTGTGAAAGAGGTGCTAAAGCCATCATGGCGACAGGGTAATATGAGCAAAGAGGCATTCAAGACCATTGTCAAAAAGACAGTTGATAAGGTATCTGGAGCTATGAAGAGCCACCAGATACCAAAGTCTCAAGCAAAGATAAATCACTACATTGATTCATCTCAGCGGAAACTGACAAAACTTGTGATGGTAATTCCCCTTTTCATTTCTCCTTTTTTAGACACGAACCTGAATTAGAGTCTTTTTAAACAACTTTAATGTTGATGGTTATGAACATATACTCACAAGAATAACTACAATATGAACCTGAATATATCAATCATTTGTTATGAAAGATAAGTAATAGGGATGCTTCTGAGCTGATGCATGGGTTCTGAAGTGGTATCATATGATACCTGCTTCTGATGGAGGACACATCACTTGATGGGCCCCACTCATGCAATTTTTGGTGACTTGAATCCCAAAGAAATATTGTCAGATGATTTTGAGTTTTCTATTATGTGATGTCACACTGAGACTCATGAATTTGTGTTTCAAATTGTGATACTCTACAATGCATCCCAGGTGCATCAAAATCAAAATGCTTATGAAACTTTACTTGTTGCACTTAAAATCCCATGCTACCCCCACCCAAATTTCAGGGGAAAAAAAAAGAAGGAAAAAGTAAGGATGCATTTCTTTCTTTCTTTTCTTTACTTTTTTTTGCCACATACATGTATGTCTAGTAAAAATGGATTAGAGTGGGAATATTTCAGGTGTTTAGAGTTGGGAGACATAAGAACTATGCTGTTTTTCTCACATGTAATTGCTTTTATACATGGGATAAAAGTTGATTTGGATTTTTTTTTGGAATTAATTAAAAATTTTAGGGAATTTAGTAAAAGAAAATTTTCTCAAGAGGTTGATTTGCATGTGAGTTTGATGGGATGTGATGCTTCAGTAATGACATATTTCCTGCTAATTTTGAAATTATTTAAAACTTATGAGGAATTCATTGAAAGAACTTTTGCTTGAAAGGTTGATTTGCTTGTAATTTTGATGGTATATCATATATCGGTCATGCCATATTTTCCTTTGTTTAGCAACAATTTTTTCACCACATGATGTGCAGGGGTATGTTGACAAGTATGTCAAAGCATGAAAGTTCAGATTACAATTGATTCCAGCCTGCAGCAGTAGAAGATTTTAATTAAACTTGTATGTTACTTTCTATCATTTGGCTTGGCATCTTTTTGTAGAATATTGCTGTAGCACTGTGTTTTTTTTCTTTTTTTCTTTTTTGGTTGCAGAGTGTGATGGTGGGGGGAAGGATTTGATTCAGATGGCACCGGGAAGAGTGCCAGTAGTTGGTTTGTAAAGTCCATGCCTGCTGTTCCAAGGAAGATGTTAAAGCCCCTGGAAAGATGAATTTAATGGCAGATTATTAGAATTACAACCTCAGAAAAGTTCTGAGGGAGCTTCAAAACGTGTATGTAAAATGCACTCCTTCAAATTCAGTTACTACTTCTTTTACTTATATTAATCAGCGGTTCCTTCCAACCAATAACATAAGCTGTTTGTAAATTTTGTGATCCAAATTTTATTCTCAGTAGATACTTGATTCTTCATAGATTTCAAAGTATACTGGGGAATCCTGTTTTCAAAATGGAGAGTACATATATTAAAAGACTAATATAAAAACAAAGAGGAAGAAAATAGTTTTCTCTGCAGCATCCTTTTAATTTTAGTTTCCTTTTCTGACTTTACTTTCCAGTTGTTGTGGCATATTGCTCATTTTTATGACATTGTTATCTTTAATTGTAAGTATATATAAACTCTAATCTAGGTACA
Source organism: Vitis riparia (assembly GCF_004353265.1). Lineage (NCBI taxonomy): Eukaryota > Viridiplantae > Streptophyta > Magnoliopsida > Vitales > Vitaceae > Vitis > Vitis riparia. The sequence continues at coordinate 13,867,346 of NC_048447.1, read as the reverse complement.
TGCTTTTGATTATTAAAGGAACCCCTCTTATGAATAATGTTGTTAACTGTCAAATTTATCTTTTTTTTCCCAGAAAACATGGGTTCAAATGGGATAAAAGGATATGTGTTATGTACAGAAAGGAGAAGGAAAAAAAATTACCATTGAGCATGTTATCATGTGGGAAAGCTTGTCAAGCCTGGATCCTCAATGAGAAAATCAAATAAAGAACCTGAAGATTCAGTATAATATTATAAATTGATAATAAAAACATGCATTTGGATGTGAGGGAGGGAGAGTTGGCTCCTTAAGCTTGTGAAAGCAATTTCAAATTGCTTTCAAGTACATAGCAGTCCAACAAATAATGCTTTTAATATGAAAGCACCAATATTAGTAGATCATTTTAAAAATATTTCTTTTTTTTTAAAAGGTGACTAATACTGAATCTCCAACTAGAATTTTAGAATATTTTCTTTTTTCTTTTGTTTTCCTCCTAAGTTTTTATTCTTGCTAAGTAACAATGAGAGTGAGGGTGGGGAAAAAACTCAAGAGCTCTCCAAGCTTAAGATCATTTTAAAGCTATCTCTTTTTCCGAGAAGGTGGACTATCAATAATTCTCCTACTAAAATATTAGAATTAGAATATATGTTTTTTTACCTTTTAATGTCCTTCAAAGTTTTTATTTTGCTAACAGTCCATTTGGCAGTGTTTTTAAAAAACACTTCTAACCTAAATGTGTTTTGGAAGAAAAACAAGGTGTTTGACAAAATTTAAAAAATACTTTTAAAAAGTTGAAAAATCACTTGTCATGCTTCTTGGAGAAACACTTGATATGTGATTCTCCAAAAAACACTTCTAGAGAAAATGCTTCTTCAAAAAGCACATCGAAGAGAAATACTGCCAAATACACTTTAAGTAATAGTGAGAGTGAGGGTAAAAAAGGGAAAATAAGCTTCATTTAAAATGAGAATCCATAGTTGTTCTATTCTTCAGCAGGTTTGCCTATATGGTAGTAAAAATCCCTAAAAAGGATATAATTCAAGTTAGATTAGTGTAGTTCCAACGCAGCGGCACGACCCATGCGGCGACTCCATTGGGCAAGAATCAAGGGGCTCAGCCTACACGCCATGCATTCCAAAGGCTCTATGCTAATTGGTTTTGTCCTCCCATGGACTCATCAGAGGAATGATTCCAGCTCCTAACTAATTTGTGTAGGAGTGGCCAAACTCCTCTTCATTGTTAAGTCCTTGATTAGTGATAAGCTCCTCAAACTTAATCGGGTCGGCCTGCCTGAACTCTGAAGAAGCTTCCAACATCACTTACACGCCCTTTCCCTGAAGCAATTCCCATTCCATTATGCTTAAGCCAGCCAACATTTTAGTCTCGATTAGCACCTTTGCTATGGTCACAAACACAAGACAAACAATCCATGACACACTCACCCACCCAATCTCTTGCACGCCCTTGTTCAAGGTGTCATATCTTCGCCAAATGATGCCCTTGAATGCTGTTCCCCATAAGTCATTAATCACCAAAGGTTCGCTGCTAACACCCACCGGGCCAAAGGGAGGTTCGTTCACCTCGAACGCGACATCCACTCATCGTGTTAACCCAGTAACACCCTGGAAGTGTGTCCCACACACCAACTTCCACCTCTAGTAGGCGACAACACCTGTGCGCGCTACTAGAATAGCCAACGACGCCTCGCAATCTGGAGGCACCCATATTCCCTCACAGGTCCTCATAAGTGCAACTTTAATACACGCCATAGTGCCCACCTTCACACTGTTGCAATGTTAGGCCTCATAGGCTACTTATATTGCCATCGAGAAAGGTAACTCATCGGTTGTAGATCGTCAAAAGGGAACACCACCATGCTCAACCTTTGGCCTTACTCTGATACCACTTGTCACGGGCCTAGAGTTCCAACGTAGCGACACGACTCGTGTGGCGACCCCATTGGGTAAGAATCAAGGGGCTCGGTCTGTACACCATGCATTCCAAAGGCTCTATGCTAATTGGTTTTGTCTTGCCATAGACTCATGAAGGAAACGATTTCAGCTCCCTGCTAGTTTGTGTAGGAGTGGCCAACCTCCTCTTCATTGTTAAGTTCTTGACTAGCGACAAGCTCCCCAGTGGAACATCTTTCACAATCCCTGGAGAGATAGTTCACTAATAGACCGAGGGATAAGTAATTCGACTCATTCACATCCAGATCATGAATGTTTGGAATCCATATTATGCAAGGAGACATTGCTTTTGCTAATTCGAATTGAAGGGTGATATAAAATCGGTCTATTTCCGGCATCATATCCATAGTTAGCGCATTCATCATAGTTAGCAGCTCCAGCTCCGTATCAAGGTCACGATCGATATCGTCACTAGCATCAATATCGTCACTATCATCAATATCGATATCATCAAAAAGAAAACCTTTAGGCTTGTTATCCAGGAACTTGTTCAGAAATACCGTAATGAAAGGAACATAGGAGTTTGTCGCTAGGTATTTGACCAAATAGGATCGTCCAGTTCCTATAGAACCTATCACTAAAATACCCCTAGAGGGGGATAGGGCTAAGCGGAGCGAAAAGGGTTTTCCATGAGATGGGAAATGAAAACTATTAGCCCCACACGAGGTTTGTGAATAAGTGATTGTCTGATAATGAGCAAGGAATATCCGTCTTTCTGCTAAACAGGATGTATTGAACTCATAATTCATTAGATACTTTTTATGAATGTCAACTAAGTATCGTAAGTAAATTGCTCCCGGTTGTTCAATCATTTGATAACCAGAGTAATCGGGTTGGCCTTCCTGAACTCTAAAGAAGCTTCCAACATCACTTACACGTCCTTTCCCTGGAGCAATTCCCATTCCATTATGCTCAAACCAGCCAACATATTAGTCTTGATCAGCACCTTCGCTACGGACACGGACACCAAACAAACGGTCCATGACATTAGGATGGGTTTGGGATATAATAGGAAGAGAAAAGGGGGGGCTTGGCCTAAGGAAGCTAATCCCGTTAAACAAAGCTTTGTTGGGAAAATGGATTTGGAGGTTTGCGAAGAGAAAACTGTAAATCACATCATCATACATTGTATAGTGGCAAAAGTCCTATGGGATATGATATGTGCTTTGGTTGGTGTTCAGTGGGTCTTTCCAGAAACTGTAAAGGAGGTCTTATTAAGCTGGAGGGGCCCTTTTGTAGGGAAAAAAAGGAAAAAGATATGGAAGTCTATACCGTTGTACATCTTTTGGACCCTTTGGAAGGAAAGAAATAGGCTTGCTTTTAGGGGGGGGATGATAGATATTCAGAAACTAAAAAATTCTTGTCTGTAATCTATGGTGTTGGGCGAGAATGTATAGTGGAGAGAGGTCGCTATCTCTTATAGGCTCGTTGGAGTGGATAGCCTCCACATAAGGGCTGGTGGGATTTTTTTGTTTTCTTTTTGGTTGTGAGGCTTAGCTAATTTGTATACCCCCTGTATACATGTGGCTTTTTGGTCTCTTATCAATATATTCTGTGCTTACTTATAAAAAAAAAAGATATAATAGGAAGAGAAAAGCATAAAACTATAGGAAGGGGACAGATTATATATCTGTGTTTTTCTTTTCCCAATGAGGGTTATGGGTTTCCATCATATCTGAAGAAATGTAGGATTTAACTCAAGTCCATTAACCCTTCCTATCCTGATAGGAGTTAGGTTCCTGCAGAATAGGAGTATGGAAGAATGTGGAATTCTAGAATTTAGATTGGGAATATAACAACTTCATTTGTTAGAGGAACCTTATTACCTAGCGTTGGACAATGTTTTTTTTTCATAGTTAAGATAAAAAAAGTATATGAATAAAGAGGAGACGTCAAAAAAGCGCCCTCAAGCATACAAGAAGTATACAATGGAAACCTAAAGGCTCACCCGAGAGGGAAAGGGAAAGAAACAAAAAACATCACCTACCCTCACTTTAAAGCCTAACCAATCAATGAGGCTAACAAGAGAATTAGGGCTCATATCTATAGACACCCTAGACCAAGACCATAAATTAGATACAACTGTTCAAAATATACATAATGCGACCTTCCAAGACTTTTTGCGGACCTTACCCACAAAGGACCTATGCCACCTAAGGAGAGTCTCCTTAACCGAGTAGGAGAGAACCCAAGTCACCCCAAAGAGATAAAAAAAAGCAGTTGCCAAAGAATCCGCTTCTTTGCACAGTGAAGAAGAATATGATCAACAGGGGGGTTACCTTTGTAGTTAATGTCTTTACATGCTCATTTGTTTGACTTCATGCCTTCTATTTGACTTCTACCTTACCAAGTCCGACCGGGGGTTAACTTTTGTTAGCATCTGCTTTCTTACTTCAAAATGTTGTGTCATGGGCTTCAGGTGACCTCCTTCCAGCCTCTTCCACTTTCAGGCAAATGGTAGCTCTGAAGGGAGAGATGTAAAGTAATACGAACGAAGAAGCCCACTGACGATCGGCTAACCCTTCTGGCTTTTTGAAATTTAAATTTGAGCAAATGTTCATTTAAATGGTTGAGTTAACAACTCTTGGAATATCCATTTACTTGCTATCCAGGTGCATAGTCAGCCCAACCAGAAATTCCCATGTATGTTTAGCCACAGGTTCTGAGAAGCATCCAAAGCATGCTAAAAGGGTGGGTTTAGAAGCATACTCTTTTTCGGGTTCATTTTGTCTTTAATTTGAAACCAGTTTACATTGATTTGCTAGAATTGATAATGATTGTAACCTTTTGTTTCATATGATCTTATGGTTTTTGCTTTTTGTTCATTCTTGGATGATTTGCATTTCATGAGTTGGGCAAATTTGTTTGACAACTTATTCAAGAGGTTGTCTTAAAAAGTTTACTCTGTTTAAAACATAAAACTCTGGATTTTGTCCTCTTTCATTCTTTTTGATGATTGTCACGAGCAAGGAAATCGAGAGAACTGCTGGCCTGCTGGGTATATGGGTTCCACTGATGTGGTGAATTAAACAAAAAAACCTATATATTTGTATACATAATATTAAAATTCTGTCTGCATATGCATTTGCATGTGTGCATAGCACAAGGAAATCTACCCAAAAAAAGGGTGTGTATGTTTATATGAGAATAAATTATTTTTATATGTTTGTTTGTTGCATATTGGGGCTTGAGTATAATGCATGGGCTTTTATTTTTATTTTTAATATTTTGAAACTAAAGGAACATTTTTGAGATGAGATGATTGTTACTGCTATCTGAAATGTTAACCTGGGAAGGCATGGGGAAACATGCATAGGCCTGGCCCCTGAAATATGGTAACCTGTTTCCATCAGGTAAAAAGCAGGTGGTTTGGGGTAAGCCCAAGTTTTTGAAATTGGTAGGGAAACATGTCCAAGGGTTTTCAGTGTAAGAAAACAAACTGGACTTTCATATCCAGGACTTAATAGGATAATACAAGTTTCCATTTCTATGAAATTGAAAGTATTCTGATCTTTATTAAGTTCTTGTGGCAATTCATTTTTATTCTTCATTTTAGGCATCTTGTACCATTGCTTTTAAAGGCATTCCTCTCAATATTGTTCAGCTCAATTGGGACTTCAAAAAAAAAAGGGGGTATGGATAGCAAGGAGAGGTGCATTGATGGAGACGTCTCATGGAGTGATGAGATGCTTTATTTGTAATTATTCCCATCTGGTGGTATTCTGATGTAGACGTCTCCTTAGAATAGTGGAGTTCAATCATGTACTTCTTGATCAGTTTTTGTATTTTTGGGAGGATTCCTCGAACTTATCTTGTAACTATTAGCATATTTAATACATATTTTGTTTCTGATAAAAAAAAAAGGGTGTCAATTCTAAACTAATGACAAGAGCAAGGACTTTACAGATAGAGGGCTTCCATTTGTTGCGATTCTAGATTGGGGGCTGCCATTGCTGGCTAATCTGTTAACACAACCTTCTTCCTGGTCACCGGGCATTCAGATTGGTAGCAAATAGAGAGCCTTATAAGAATGTGATGCTTCTAATTGTTAGCTTATATGCCTTGAGAGTGTATTTTACATCACCCTTCGTGATAGTTTTGGTTTTGGGAACATTGTTGTTTGGTGTAACTAATGTCTTTTCTCATCTGCGTACTAAACATTGGCAATCTTAGGACATTGGACAGCAGATAGAACTGATGACTGAACTTGTTTCCCAAAGTTGTTTCAGCTCCCAACTTCCCATGTACCAGCCTTTGAGATCAGATCAGAAGACATCCCTTCCTTTAGACCCATGATTCATGCTGGAGGCTTTTGTCAGTAGCAACAGCTAAATGATGTTGCTCCCACCACCTACCCATACCAAGCTAATCTCAATTTCTAAGTTGTATTCCTTCAAATATTGACTGCAAATCTAGCAAGTCTATTTAGTCTTTACCTACCGAGGGTTACAATAGACTCGATAAACATAAATTCCTCGAAAGTTTTTGATTCTTTGGATTTGTTGTAACTTAACCCTATGATAAACATAAATTTGATCTTCATTCTCTCGTATATTCCTATGTTATAGTTTAAATCATCTTGGCTACAGGTGTATGGAGCCCCAGTTTGACCCCGTACAAACATACACAAATGAGATGGTGTTGGCTCCATCTAGCCTCAGGAGGCTGCACCACAAAGTCACAAACAAACTCTAGCTGAGGATCACAGATCTGCAAAACAGAAAATGAAAAACATCAGCAAAGCCAACTGATGCGAGGGAGGCCGCGGCGCAGATCTGAAAATAGGAGAAGGGAGAAAGGAGGGAGAGGGAGGAGTGATCTGAAACCAACGGCATGAGTGCGAGTCGGAAAGACATGATTTAAACACCTTTCTTTCCGTCACACATATGCCATAAGCTTCACAAAACTCCACCCTTTACCATTTTTCCCAATAGCACCTTTATTCTTCACCTCTCTGTCTCCACTCGCTTTATATAGTGTAAACTTCAACCCTAACTATCTTCTCCACCGTTGGATCAAACCATCATCTCCCTTGCCCACTAGCCAATCACAACATGCCACATCTATAAGAAGGTGGTGTTTATGGATAAAAAATATTTGATACACAGAATCCTAGGTTGGGTCAATAAGATGGCAAACCAATCAGAAATAGGGAGAATTAGCCATAGGGTGGGTTGGATATAATAATTAGTAAGAGAGGCTCACTCATTTCAATGATTTTTTGGAGGATAATTTTAGCCTTCAATATGTTTTTTATATTATTTATAAATAAATTTGAGATTTTCAATTATACGTTGCTCATACATGATGATGATAAGTATTGGTAATCAATAGTATATTTCTCAACCTGAAAAAATTATTATTCACTTTTGAACAATCAAGTGACTGTATAAAATTTTGCTATTTTTTTTTAAAGAACCTTATAAAAAATATAATTTTTAATATCTCATAAATAAAAACCATATCTTAATGTTATTATATTGTTTTAGATATGAAACATACAATTAAAAACTTTGTTACCATAATAGAATGAATAATTATTTTTTACAAGCACTCATCAATTGAATAATATATAAATATTCAATTGACTAACGCACAACTATTAATGGAATAACTTACAATTATTCATTGGGTGATACAACACGTGAAAAAGCTAAACAAAAATAAATTAAATTATGTTGTAATATATTATAATGATAGTGTATTTGTATTGTAAATATAATATATTTATTTCGTACCCATATTTCATTACAAAAGTAATAATTTTAAGAATGTTTATTTATACCCTATTGGTATTAACACATCGTAGCAATATATTAATAACATTCATCAAGTGCACTGAAATTATTTAATAATTTATATATATATAAACTACGAGTCTTGTGAATTCAAATTAGTATTTCATTTGGTTTTATAAATTATTTATAATATAAGTATGTTATGAAATATGGTATGATCATACAAAATTATCATTTTTATAAAAAAATTCAAAATTTTCCTAATTAAATTTTATTGTAATGTAAGTGTATTTATATTATAATTATAACATATTTTTATTATACATGTATTTTATGATAAAAGTAATAATCTTGAATATCACTTTTTATATCTCATTAATATTCAGCATATTAAATATATTAACATCATTCACTCAATGTATTGAGAAAAAAAAAAATTATATATGAAAATGAAGAAAAAAAACACTATGCAAAGGAAAAAAAATCATATAAATTTTTTTAAAATTATTTTATTATACAAAATAAAAAATGATAAAAAATTCTCCATCATTTTCTTATTCTTTTTAGATAATTTAAATGGAAAATTAAACCTTTTATCTTCCTTAAATTTAATACAAAAACATAATTTATCAATTTAAAATTAATACATATATATATATATATATATATATCATCATTTTTATTACATAATAACAAAACTTATTTTTTCTTAATAAAATTAAAAATTAGAATAAAAATAAAGAATGTAAAAAAAAAAATGATATTTTGAAAATATTTTTTAGAAGTATTTTTTGTTTTAAATAGTAAATTTATATAAAAAATTATATTATCAAGGGTTAAACCCAAATTTTTTATTTAAAATTTGATTGTCAATAATTACAATAAATGTGAGGGTCACGCACCATAAATGTCTTAACAAATCAAGTGAATTGTTTTAAATGCATTGAATTTTAAAAGTTTTAGTTGAATGACAGTTTTGATATTTAAGTTTATTATTGTCCTCCCGAATAATTATCATAAGAGACCATCCTTTTTAGTAATTATTCGATCCAGCCCACCATTTTCGATAATTCTCCCTTAGAAATATTGTTCTACTTTAAGTGATTGACTCATCCAGTAAACAAAATGGATCTTTTAAATGAATCCTTATAAACATCGATAACCAAATGGTTCATGATTAAAACCTGTCAAATGATTAAATATAGTTCAAAGTAAAGAAGTGGCTAGGAAAGAACAAAATTTGATGTTTTGGAGAAAGCTCGAAACTTCGGAGATTCAAGGGATACAAACATAATACTCCTTGAAAAAGTTACTACATGTAGCAATTAAGGTTTGTCATCTATGATTAGGTGGATAGAGAATAACATTGGGTAAGTATTGACTAGTCAACCTTATTAATCTAATGATGTCATTATGAATATTTTTGGTTTATAATTGACAAATTAAGGTTATGCACACAATCGTTGTGAAGAGACTTATTTTACGTTGATGATGGGATATGCCAATACCTTGGTAGACATTCATCATAATTATTTAAATAGTATTACTTTGATTATTGATGTAAGTACGACCATATCTCATGAAGCGAATGTATATCTTATCAATCGAATTCATCATTCATTATTTTGGATGACCTTTTTTTTTTGTTTGACACTCGAGTTCTAAGTACTCTCATAACATTTATGACCATCACAAAACACCATTCATCTATATTCGACTTACAACAATACCTACAAAATTAACTTGATTTTGAGTCAATAATTTTTTATTTCGAATTGGGTTAGACTCTTACATGCAGCATTCATTTGGAACCTTAATTTTGATTTATTTGCACTTTTTTTAAATGACTTTTTAACCATTTCCAATGAACGGGGTTCAATATGATAAAAAACTTAGCATGCACTAAAACATGATGCTATAATCATAATCTCATTTACTAAACCTTTTAATTGTCTACTAAAATATATCAATTTTATCATATAAGAAACAATGCGAAGAAAAGGAAAAATAGAGAAAAAAATATAAAAAAAAAGAAAAGGAAAAAAATATAAATGGTATTTAATATTTTACTTAGACGGGATATCCAGAAAAGATTTGAAAAAGCTGGGTTAATTTTTGAATTTGGAATTATTTTATTTTGTTTTAATTTTTGTTTTTTTAGCCAAATATTCTCGGAGAAAAGAAATTAGTATGCAGAGGACTGCGACGTCAACTATCCTCCCGCCCTGTTTGGAAACTAGACTTTGGTAAACCCTATCCGGATAAGGATATGGAAACCCTAGTTTACTAGTGTTTGGATGCACGTAAAGGTAATAATTGTTACCATTCGCGAGCACCCGAGCAAAACCCCACTTTTACACCAAGGCCAATCTCAATTGGATCTCCCCCACCTTGTTCGTCTATCAACTGCACGCTTTTTCACCTGCACGCTTTCTCACCTGCTCCTGCTTCTGCGCTCAACTCGCTGTCACAATGTATGCTTGTCTCTCTATAATCCTTTTTTCTATCCACCATTCCATTATGCATATGTAGTCAATTTGTTTTTGAGGAAAATCGGTGATTGGTTGCATTAGTCAATGAGGACTTCAGTGTTGCAGAGTTTATTTTGCTGGTTTTGTACTGGGCTATTCTGGGTATTTGGTATTTTTTCGCATTTTGATTCTTTTTCTTTTAGCTCTTAATGTTGTGATCTGGTGTAAATTTGTAGTTCTTTTAGTTGGTCCTTTGTTTGGTTGCCGAGAAAAGGGAAAAAATTTGGATTTTGAATTCTGGGTATTTCGTATGATGGGTGCCGAGAAAACTTGAGGTTGAGTCAACTGGGTCTGGTGGAAGTATTTGGCTCAGGTGAGTTGAGTTGGGTTTTCTGTTTGTGGAAAGAGATGACAAGAGTTGTAGGGCATATTTTATGGTAGCACTTAACTGTCAAGTTACCCATGGGAAATGGGCATCTGATTGCATATTAAAGTTTGTTCGATTGGTTTTCATAAAGCTCCTGTTTGAGAAACCAAAACCCTAGGAAGCTGATTCCACCTCTGGTTGTGATCATCATTGTACTGTTCATGAGAAATTTTAACTCTAGCAAGGTTTTATTCTGTAATCTGTATCATACTTGGTTCATGCTGGCAAGAACAGCTGATTTAAATTATGCTAGCGAATGCCAACTCCTAAAAGGGCAATGGTAATTAGTTTCATTGCTCACTCTGCTTCATCCTCAATAGATTACTGCAGTTTTAAGGGTCATTGGTTACATTCCTCATTGTTGACTCTTAACTCATTTGGTGTTTTGTTTTCCTGTTTTATCATATTTTATCTCATTCATTTTTTTCCCATAGATTGGGAAATCGATGTAAAAGACGTGTATACATATATGAAACACCTAAATATTGCAAGAATGAGGTTTAAAATAATATAAAAGTAATTTCATCAAAGTTGCATGTGGTAAAAGAGGCAAATATATAACCTGTTTTAGTATATGCATCAAAACACTACAATCTTGAGGAGATCGGCTTAATAGGATATGATATTTTAATATTTGAATTAATCATGAAATCTAAATAATAAGTCTATTAATAAATACTATTATTCCAAATGCTCCAAGTTTCAACAGTCCCAAGACCAAAATACTATGAACATCAAAAAGAAACTATAGGTATGCACAGTTGCAACTACATATTTGTATGACCATATATATATTGGTCAACAGGGGGAAGATCAACTATTATTAAAAACATTCTATCAACTCTTCTAATATTCTTCATGCCCTGATTTGTCATTCAAGAGAGATTTTCCACTAGAAGATCACCCAAAAGGGAAGAAGATTCATTTGGTGAGTTGGTTGACAGTGTGCTCGAATAAAAAGGTTAGAAGGCTAGGCATTATAAAGCTTGCTACTTTAAATAGAGCCTTGTGCAGTAAGCGGTTTTGGAGATTTGTTAATGAGAAAGACAGGCTTTTGAGGAAGGTCATCAAAGGAAGGTTTGGAGAGTAGAAGGGGGTTGGGTTGCTCAAGAGGTAAGGGGGTGGAATTAAATGCGGTGGGAGGAGATCAATCTTCAAACCACCATTTTTGTTGGAAATAGTAAGAGGACAAAGTTTTAGTTGGATAGGTGGGTCAGAAAAAGTTCCTTGGAAAAAGCATTTCTTCTTTCTATAGTCTTGCTTCAGCCAAATTTGCAAGAGTGGAGGATCTTTGCCTGATTGAGAGGGGTCAGAGTCACTGGAATCTTTATTTTAAAAAGCGTTTTTAGGAATAGGGCCTGGAGGCCGTTGATAGGCTTATGAAGAGTACCATTTTTGTAAATTTGATTGAGAAAAGGGAACATACCTTCTTGTTAAGCTAGGCGGAGAAGAGATATTCCAAGTGAATTCTTATACGTCTTGTGTACTTTGGTGTGCCACTTTGACATTTTATTAATATTATTTGCATTTACCTATCAAAAAAAAAAGAAAAAAAAGAAAAAAAGAGATTTCAAGTGAATTCTTTCTACAATTTGATGTGCTTTGGAGATCATTCTCTTTTTCTTTGAAAGAGGAGGTGTGGGGTTCATGTGCCCCTTTGAGAGCTTGTTTCTTTGCTTGGGAAGTAGGGTGGAAGAAAATTTTAACAATAGACCAAATAATGACAAGGGTACTTTTGTGAATAGATGTAGTCTTTGTAGAGCTAATTTAGAATTGACAAACCATATGTTAATGGGTGTCTTGATTAAAAGTGATACAATAATCCTTGATTGGGGAAAATTAACTCCATGTCAAAACATGAAATATGACCTCTTTTGGGCAAAAATGCCTATCACTTTTTTTTTTAATGCCTATCTTATGTAAAAAAGACCGGGGGGGGGGGGGGGGGGGCGGGTTATGTTTACAACTCTAGTTATATTTAGAATTTCCAAAAGCAAGGTTATTTTTCCAAATTAAGAATAATTTTATTCTTTTGGTGCAGATATTCCTAGCATATTATTATTATTATTATTATTATTTTTGGGAATAAAAGAGTTTTTCCAGAATCAATTAAAATCTCTTATTGAGTTCGAAGGCTTGGGAGTTGGGGCATGAATAAAAGGTCGAGGGATGTGTGTAGAGGCTTTTTGTGGTGCATTTGGAAAGAGCTAATAGTTGGATTTTCAATGAGGTGGAGGTATCTGACTAGAAATTTAAAGAGGCTTTTATTAAATCCCTTTGGGAGTGGTCTAAAGTCCTGTTGGGAATGGTTTTGCTTGACTTCATTGATGGCCTAAGTCGAAGATAGTTGGTTTTTGTACAGTTTCCTATGTTCATTCTCATCCATTGTAAATTTCGAGTGTACATGGGATGTGCCCCTCTTTTTGCCAGGCACTGGTTAATTTGTTTCTATAAAAAAAAAAAAAAAGGCCTTCCAAGTTCATCATTATTCTCTCACACCCACCAAAAATGGGGACGAAGCCTCAAACAAGAAACCTGATTTTAACTTAAAAACAAGAAGAAAGTGGAAGTATGAACTAACTCAATTTCTCAGTGCTTTGAAGAAAATTAATATATGTGTCATTATTTATAATAAAAAAAAAGGCATCAGAGAGAGAGTTTTTTATAGCAGAGGCAAACTAAAATGGAAATTAATACATTTCTATACTTTTTCTGCCTCCAGAATGAGGAGGATGAAGTGTCTAGAGTCTGTTCTTTTCTGTTTTCAAATCTATATATGAATGAGTTGTTTTCTGGTGACTTCAATTGTGCATATATTCTGTCTTTGCAACTTGTTTTAATTGAGTAGTAATGTTATGTTAATCATGTTTCCAGCCTTATCCTCTATAATATGGTCAATTTTTCCATTAAAAATATTGAACTGTTACTTGGGTCCTTTGGTTGATTGCATGATTATATGTGGCAGCTGCACAATGTTTGAAGCTTGTTTATTTCTTAAGCAATGTGGAGCTTATTTTTGGTTTTGATCAACCATTATTGCAGGTCCTAACTCAGAAAGGGGTGGAAATAATTAGAATAAACTGTTTACATCTTCTGAAACTAACCAGGAAGAGGCTACACAAAGAAAATAAATTGTGTGGAGATTGATCTAATGAATGGAAGTGTGATAATTTCTGAACAGAAATCCTGAAACGTCTTGGAGAAACTAAACTGATTCAATTGAGAATCCTGCCCCAGAAACTGATTCATATCTACAGTCTTCAGTCAGTATTTGCTTAGAGATGGATTTGGAAGTGGCACCCTGTGATGCAAGCTCTAGTCTCTGTGCCCAAAAGAAGAGAAAGAGGTACAAGAAAAGGCACAATTCCATGGAAAATAATCATACAGATCATGGTCATCGGGAGGGTACTTCTTCAATGGAGAATAGACCCCTTGGTAGTGATTCACCTCAAGAGCCTCCAGATAATAGCAGTGCAAAGCTGGATCTGGAAGCCCAACTTGATTCAGATGTGAAAAGGTCGGAGAAAAACAAAGGCAGAAACAAGCATGAGAAGAGACGTTATTCTCTGGAAGATAAGGCTTTAGGCTATGGTGCTTCAGAAGAGGGTACATCTTTAAAGAACCTATCAACGGAACAAAAGTCTGCAGTTAACACACGCTTAAATTTGGAAAAGACTGAACCTAGTGCAGAAGTGGGTTCATCTCATAAAAAGACTAATAAGGGAAAAAGGTGGAAGAAGACGCATAATGACTTCAAAATTAATGGTACAGATCATGATCTTTGTGAGGGTGGTCATGTGCCTAGCACAGATTTAACAATTATCAACCATTCTGAAAAAGCGGATGTGAGTTTTATTTCATATCCTAGTTCAATAAAGAACCATGATGACAAAGCTGATGATGATGCTGCTTTGCTTGAAATGAAAAATGATGTTAATATCAATAAGAGGAAGACAAAAATCAAAACCTATGGCAGGAGAAAGACAAGGTTCTCCAATTCCTCAGAAAGTAATTTGGAATCTATGAAGGAAGATGGTATGAGCTCCTCAACGCAGGTTGTACAAAGTAATTCAACTGGGGTGTATTCTTTTAAACATTCACTTAATGACCCTGGATCTGTCCTTTCAGGGAATAAGTTGGCAAGGCTCCGGGTGGAAGATGGTACCTCAGTACATCCTCTGAAAGATATTGCAATGGAGGCAGCCTTTGTTAACTGTTCAGATAGTAAACCTACATCTGAGAAAAGGAAGAAGAACATGGTGAGCAATTTAAAAGATGCTACTGATGAAACTAGTTTTGTAAAGATGCCAGTTATCCCTGCTGGGAACTCTGAACCTGTAAATGGGGTTAAGCTAGATAAGATGAAGGTTGCATTGCAGGATGAGGCTGAGAACGTGGAGGAAGAAACTGAGGTGAAAGAAATAATTCCTTCTTCATCACATTTAGGTGCTATAAAAGATGATGTCAAAATAGTTAACAAAGAGGAGAATCCTCCACATACATCACAATCTCTTCCAGAAAGAGCTGTTAGTTGCCATTCCAGAAAGAAGCTCCTTATACTTGATGTGAATGGATTACTTGCTGATATTGTTCCATATTTTGTTGAAGGATATAAACCGGACATAGTAGTTTCACGGAAATCAGGTCAAAATTGTCACTTAAGGCTTGATCTTTTGTTGAAATGTGTAAACATTTTATTAATTATTATTTTCTTTCCACAGCTTAGTTCTAACCTGATTCTGATTCTTTCCTTTTTCAGTTTTTAAGAGACCCTTCTGTGATGATTTTCTGCAGTTTTGCTTCGAAAGATTTGATGTTGGTGTTTGGTCATCAAGAACCAAGTACTCTTCAACTTTTGACTAATCTTTCTTTCTCCTTTTCTTGTTTCTCCACATTTGGAATTGCTCCTTCTGGAAGAACCATTGTTTTTTGGAAGTTCTAATATGTGTCTTGGATAGAAAAATGTATCAGCTGTATGTTTGTGGATTAGAAAATGTATTACAGTGTGTTCAACATTGTGCGTTGAATGTTTTGCCTGCTATTTTGCTTGCAGGAAAAATGTGGATATGGTGCTTGAATTTCTTATGGCAGATGCCAGACACAAATTGCTTTTTTGTTGGGTAAGCCATTCTAAGATCTTGTATCAGTTTGGACTTTCCAGTCCTGTTCCCTATGAAATCTCTTTTCAACTTGCATCGGACATAGTGCTATGTTTACTGCTCCATAATCTTGAAGTTTTTGCTTAACTGGCTGCATAAGTCTGTCAAAGTGCTACTTTTAGTTCTTAGATCAGCCACATGGTGTTGCTTCATTTCAATGTCATCGATCCAGAACTAAACTGAATGAAGATGGCATATTTCGCATTTCAACCTTTGCAACAAAGAATTAATAATATAACCATAGACTACAACCAAATCTCATATGCATGGATGATGCTTTGATTTGTAATCACAAGTTGCACCAACCAAGTTTATAATAGCTAAACTCATTGTTTGATGCTGTGTTTTATTGATTTTTGAAACTTGAAAACCATTTTGAGTTTTTGTTAACTATTCAATGTCTTTTCCCCAAGTGAAAGCCTAGCTATGGACTGCACTCAATTTGAGATTTCTCTTTGGTTAAGTTTCCATAAGCTACAATTTCAAGGCATAAACTAAAATAATAAATATTTTGAAAATGTACTTTGAACTACAACTTATGCAAATTAGCATGAACCTTACACCTTACCGGTTAAGATATGAAAATATTTTCATCTTTAAGCCTATTATATTATTGGTTAAAAGGTAGTAAGGTTAAAATTTGATAGATCGGAAATAAATGACTACATAGAAACATTAACACATGTCTAAAACATTCTTAGAAGCTTGAAACTTAAAGTGGAATTATTGTTTCAATGAATGCTGGAAAGTGTTATCCCAAATGAACTTATTATCTGAATGATTTCAATATTGACCTTGAGGATGATGGTAATAAAAAAAATGGAAATTTCTCCTTGAACAGTTATTTTTCTTTTATTTTTTTATTTATTTTTAAATATGAAACGTAATACACACATACACACACACACACACACACACACACACACACACACACACACAAAAGGTTGTCTATTTGTGATGTTCTGTAGTGCTGCAAAGTGAAGCCAGTTGATTTCTACATTATAAAGAAGTGTCAATGGTCCATGCAAGTGTATAGTTACAGTTATGTTGTTATGCTTGCATAAACATTAGTTCTTTTTTGGTATATTAAGTGGGTCTTATAGGAATTTGGAACTCTTAGTTTAATCATATTTATTAGCAGCTCAACTGAAATTGGAACTTAGAACATCATTTTCAAAGTTTAGCTAGTTTATGTTCTGGATTTTATTTTATCTTAAGAAAAATGGTAGTTGTACAAAAGAAATGGCTCACATATGGGGGATGCTACTAAGCAGGAGGTATACCAGGAGCACCAAGTCTGATGATACTTTCCCTCTTTTACAAAGTTTGGAAGTTCTCTCTTAGAAGCTCCGTAATTGATTCCCTTTTGTTTTCTCCATGTGTTCAAACATGTGAAAGGGACCTATTTTATTCATGTTTGAGGGGAATTTTCCATTGAAGGTGACTTTTCTCAGTTTATGCTTTCTTATTTCACAGATCCATGGTCCATTGAAGTATACTTACAGTCGCACATCACCATAGTTCCCTTTTAATTACACTATATTGGTTAGGACAGAAATTGAAACTTTCGTGTAAGAGTATTTTTGTGAATTCTATGCAGAATCTATGCATTAAAATGTTGCTTTGTAAAGTTGAATCATCAAAATTCTAGTGCTCAGTAATAATATATCTATGATATGTTGAATGTTTGTATTTGACTCCACTACCTGAGTATTTTCGTGAAATTGGTTACATAGAATAATAAAGTAATAACATACTTTATTGTTATAATATATGTGTGGGCTACACAATATGGAGAAATTAGAGACAATACATATTATGTTTTATAAGTTGACAAGCTCATAAATAATCTTAGTATATTATTTTCAGTTTGGAGTATCCATGGTATGTGTTACCATTTGGGTGACACTTTGGGAATTCATAAGAATATATACCCATTTTTTTTTCAGAAATTCTGTGTGAAGGGCCACCTTGAATGTGTTAAGTTTTCAAAGAGGGTTTTATGTGATCCTCAAACTCAATTGAATGTCCTTAGGATTCGATACATATCAATACATGCTTTCCTGTAAGCAACAACTCGGGTTTTATAATCTCATGTTTGTAATATGTTATTTCATTATCATTTCCGTTTTGATGAGAATTGCTTTTATCTCCTCTGAGTGGATGTTAATTTGAAAGAACCTTTCACTCCATCCATAAGTTCTAGAATTTGAAAAAAAAAAGAAAAATATAGACCATTTTGTCATTGTTGACACAATAAAAGTCTTGCCTGTCCTGAGGAAGGTTGGCTGCAGTTGATCACCACATTCATATCTATTTTGATTCTTGTTCTTGGGAAATGCTTCTTTCTTAACTATGTTTTATTGTTTTTTCTGCTTAAATCTGAATTTTTAACTATTCTGCTTCTGGCCATAAAACCATTCAACAAATCATCAAATTTGTAGCAAATTCAAAGCTGAAATGAGGTTATTTTTGGTTTGCTATTTAAATTTTATTTCTGTACCTGTAATGCTGAAAGCTTCAGCCACTTGAACTTTTCACAATAACTGTATCTAAGCCATGCCAGCATTGCTGAATTAATGACTCTATTAGCCAAGCCACTTCCTTTTCTTTGATATGTATTAGCAACTTCATGCTTTCAGATATGGTTTTAAATGTGTGAATGACCATTGAATCTTATGATGATTTATTCAGGATCAATCCCAGTGTACCAATACGGGATTTACTACTCATGAGAATCCGCAGAAGCCCCTGCTTTTAAAAGAACTTAGAAAACTATGGGAAAAGCATGAGCCAAATCTTCGATGGGAAAAGGGAGAGTATAATGAATCAAATACATTGTTGTTAGATGATTCACCATGCAAGGCATTGCTGAATCCTGTGAGTTTGTCATCCCTGCCCACCTTTTTTATCCATCATTTTGGAGTTCTCAATTAGATTTATCATTTTCATGGCTTATTTTACACTTTGGATCTTACCTTAATCTAATAATCTGGGTTAACTTGTCATTTGATCAGGCATACACAGCAATCTTTCCCTATTCCTATGAGTACAAGGATGTTAAAGATAATATGTTAGGTGAGGCACCCCAACTTGATACAGAGTTTTCAGTTTTGAGAAATGTAAGGTGCACAACAGATGGATTGATATGTGAAATTCATATATGGATTTGGGATTCATGGCTGACCCCACCAAAAAAGTGACCTTTGTGACTTCTCTTAGTCTTGCTATTACTACCTACCGTCTCATTCAAATGATTCCTGGTTTTTCTTAGAATATCCCAATTGTTTCAAATAGATCCTAAATATCAATCTATGCTCTCCCTAGTCCTTCCTTAAAGCTAAAAATTCATTCTTGAAATCCAACTTTTTTTGTTTTCTTGCTAGTTTTTGTCATTAATTTCTATTTTAATTCATTCTGTGAAGCCATGCCAAATCCTGGATTTGTTTCTGTGGTTATAACTGGGTATAGGCTGTCCACAGGTCGTGGTTGCCCCTCTTTGCTGTACAAGTTTTCCATCTAGTCTATCTATTTCCATCCTAATGTCATCTCTTAGTGTACCTTAGATTTCTTATTCTGTTTAGCTTTTTTGTGTATCTTCTATGCCTTCTGTGGAATGATAACCAATGAGTTTTCAAATTTGTGGTTTACACTAGCAACCGGAGGCAAGCTTCGGGTTTACCTTGAAGGGTTAGCCATGGCTGATAATGTTCAGAAGTATGTCAAACATAATCCATTTGGTCAACGGGCTATCACAAAATCGAGTGCAACCTGGACTTACTATAGTAAGGTTGTTAGCAAATACTCATACACACAAGAGGAAGATGGCAGGAATTCTCATGCTTGTCGGCAGTGATGAGGTACTACTTGAGAAAGCTTCAATGGAAATGCTAGTAGGTGTTCTCACAACTGTTGAAAGATCCCAGAATGATTCTGATGGAGATTCATATACAGTTGTTCTGATAATCAGAGTAGCTCTACTTCAATCTGAGAGTCGTATGTGTGCTGCAGCAGATGCTACAGTTTTTGACTTTGAACTTGAGATGAACAGACCCCTTTTTTGTACCAATGGATTATTCATTTTCTTGCTTCCATATGACATGATAATTTTAAGATGTGTGTTGCTCATTCCTAAATTAAGAATTATTTTTAGTCTGTTTCATGGTATGTGTACCAGATAATAGGACTGAGTCATGATTTACTAAGTCGACAGCTCTTCTTGTGATATGTAGAATCTATGGGTACGCCCAGAAAAAGAGAGGCAAAGAAAGGAAAAAGAAAGAAAAAAAAGAGAAAAAAGGGTTTCAGCCCATATCTGATCTCCAAGCAGGTCTTCAATTATATGATATCTCTCAGGATTGTCTTTGTTTCTTAACAGCCTATGCTTTTAGTCACAAGGGTTTTGTACATGTCTTCTCTTTCATGGCTCTTTCATTTATAATCTGTACTGTTCTTGTTAATTGAAATGCTGATACTGGTTAGAATTTCATTCTGCAAATTGCTTCTGGTATTATACGTTCCCCAACAAAATGTTAAATTCCACAGGCGTGATTAGTTTTCTTTTGCCATCCAGCTTCATTCAGTGGGAATTCTTTGCTAAGCTTCTTGAGGGTAAATTGACAGAATTAACAAAGAATATGCAGTTGTTTTCTTTTCTGTAGTGTCTGTATGCTTTTGTGTGTGGTCAGGGCGGGCAGGTTCCAAAATTGCTTTAATGAATAAATGCCAGTTCTGTGCTCCAAACCACAATCCAGTTGGGTACATGGCAGAGGCCGGAGGAGGCCAAAGATGCAATAATGGTAGCTAGATAAAGTAGCTAAACAGATTTTGGCTAATAAAAATTGAGACTTTTTGATGCCCATCCTCTTCACTGTCGCCATCCATCTTCATCAAGCAGGTTGGTTGCTGACCACTGAGCAAATTTTGTGACCCAACCACCATGCCCACAAAGCTTGACGCTTATGAAGAGTTCTCATGTGCTTCTATTATTATAAGCCAAATAGGTAGAAGACGCCAATCATATAAGGTTTCCATGTGCCCCAACTAATATCACAAAAAAGGCAGTTATGAATTATGATCATGCATTTCTTCTTCAATAAAAAAACTTGGCACCCTCCTGGAAGCTGGACCCACCACTGCAATCAAGAAAATGGTCCCCAAGGTTCAGGGTTGGGCCCAATGGACAGGTGGGTAAGGCCCCATCAACCCCAATTAACTATCCCTGTTAAGGATAGTAAACATGGGGTATGGGCCACCACCCAACTCATTCATGAATGGGTTGGTGACTTTCTAATTACCAACCTCTCATGTGCCTGAGATGTGGTTGGATTCTAATGATCTGGCACCCCCAATTCTTCACCCCCTTCATTTTTAGGGTTGAACCCCCCTTTCAAACCCAAATTTAAGTGTCATTATTCTTCAATAATTGATGACCCTTCTTCAATTATGTGCCTAAAATCGCTGTCATTGATGCTAACAAGCTAATTATCTCTCTCTCAAACAAAAATCATATCTCAATGTAGAAAGAGACAAGTTCAATGATGTATGATCCATGTGTTACTTTTGTGGCATTCCCTATAAGGTTCATGATATAATTTTTGTAATTTTATGTGGTATTCATTATGCATGGGAGGGGGGCATAATAATAAAAGGGAAATGTCCTAGCTGGTGGCACCATTGTGAAGACCCCCAAGCAGGTTCCTCCACAAAAAATAGGTCCAAAAGTCTGTTCTTTGTGGTAGGTGAGTTAACTTTTATTCAACTATACTAATCATTCTCCACTTGAAGTCCTTCCATTTCATTTCATTTCATTTTTAGCTCCAACTGTTTGAATTAAATTTTGATCTCGCCCCACCTTTAAGTACCTTTAATTGTTGTACTATAACGACTTTGGCATGTGTCAAAGCGCTTAAAATTGGCAAATACATGTAAAGGTAGGGTTATGTTGCACTTGATTAGTTTTGATTCTTTTGAAGTGTGTTGCACAAATCATCAAGAAAGTCAAGTTCTACATATATTTTGTTTTTCCTTCTGTTTGGATCACAGGAAAGCTGATTTTGCAGTTCATCTGTCACTTTTCTTACAACCCAAGTTAAGACTCAAGTGATTCATAACCCCAATCGGCCAATTCTCATTTTCAACCTTGATCAGAAAACAAAGTAAATAACCTAATTTACCCCAAGCGTCAATGGGCATTTAACATTGAACTCTCACTCATCTTCTTCAATAAATCTTTGTTCCTTTCAATGAACTCCAAAGTCCAAACCCAATCCAACAAAAAGGCAAAATAACAGAAAATAATAATAATAAAAGCAGGGAAATAAGAAAAATGGACAAATCCATCTCTTTCTCTTTCTCATCATGTCTTGATATTATTGATAATTGGATAAACTTTCGGAGCCTGATCCTCACCCCCACCACTGGAATATAAATCTCCCACTTATTAGCCTGTGCATGGAAAGGCTGGCTTTGGTAGGGCTAAGATGCTGAGAAAGTAGGACATCATGTGGCAATGAAGGGAGGATAAATGAGTAGTGTTCCTTGAAACATGGGTTAGGGTGATTGAGATAGGTTAGTTGGTCTTGCCTGATGGAGTTGAGGCAACCCACATGTGATATCTTCACTTTATGCATGTGGGAAGTGGTGGGGTGAGGGGGGAGGGGTTCATCTCTTCTCCAAACCCTTCTCTCACTCAACATATATACTTCCCCATCACCTTTCCAATCCCATTTCCACATTTGTCTTCTTTGATGTGCCTCCCATGCACATCCACATACTAATTCACATTCATGAACCCCCATTCAATCAATTCAAAATCACATTGTAAAACAAAGAACAAAAACAAAAAAGAAAAAGAAAGGGAGAGAGAATGATTTCCATGTTTAGAAAACAATTTCTTTGATCTACTAGAAACATAAAAAACACTTTCCCTCTTAAAAATACTATTCAAATGCAGATCTAGTTACACATTTTATCATAGGTCAACATTATTTAAAAATGATTTTGATTTTGCAGTGTCTAATGCAGGCATTGGGACACCAAGTTTGAAAGAATGTTGCCAGGTATCAAAACATGGCCTTATTTGGAGAGTAGGGTTCATGCCATCAATATAGATGGTTTAAATACCATAAAGATATATTTCTTCACCTCTGGCTTGCAATATCTCCCATAAAAATACTCTTAATTTAACTTTAAGGTAGGGCCAGGCTTTACAAATGTGAGCTATCCTTTGATGTCATTGTGAATTTTTTTTAAAAAAATCACATCTAGTTTGCTTTTAGTTTGAAGTATTTAAAGAAGCCCACCTTTCATGTTTATAAAAAAGTATTGTTCACTCTTGTGATTTATATAATAAAAAAAAGAACCCTAATTTTTAAATAAAAATAAGGATTAAATACTCTTAGCCCCTCAACCTTTCAACCCTTTCTAATTTGTTTTCTCATATTGTAAATTTAATGATTTGTTTTTAAAAAATTACCACATTTTAAAGGTTTTTAAGGATAGGATATCTAGCTTTTATTGGGATATATTTGATTTTCGAAAAGTATTATCATGATAAATAAAAAAAATGTTTTTAAATATAATTAAAATTTTATATAATTTAAAATTATTTAATTTTTTAAAATAAAAAAATAAATTAAATAAATATGAAAAGAATATAAAAATAATTTTTTAATTTTAATTTTTTTTTCTTGTGGGATATTAGGTGTAAAGCATTACTCTAACACATTTTCATTAAAATTCTCAATTTTTGTAACTGTCTATAAAATATTTAGCAATTTTGTGATCACAGCTTGTGGAAAAGAGGGATCAAAGTATTAATAAGTGAGTGGAGACTGGAGAGACAGAGGCAGTGCTTGACACTGCAGAAAAGTGGTGGGCTGCCATGTGCCTAAGGAATCTGACAAATAAAACTGACTTTTAATTTTTTTTATTCTTGTTATTATCATTATTTCAATGCAAGGACACAAACCCATATGGACTAAATATCAAAACTATGCCATAAACTTCTCATGGAATTCTCAAATCTCCAAACCATCCCCACCTTCTTTTTGTTTCTTTTTCATTTTGCAGTAAACATTCTCAACCGTAAGTCTTGAAGTAAACATCAAGCCATAGTCTCAGAATTTAAAAAAAAAAATTGCAGGAGCTTCATTGAAACTGGTAGACTGGTAGTGGTCTCCATGTATTTTGTTGTGCTCATATTATTTTAGTAGTTTAATGATTTGTCAAAGTATGTGATATAAGTATTCCCTAAACTTGTGTATACATGTAATTTTAAACATGCGAAGAAGGCCACTACCACTTCTCTCAATGAAAGTGCCTGGTTCATTCTTGTATATTTATTTACTACTATATTTTGCAGTGGGGAAGATATGAAATTAAAAAAATTGGAAAATTGGCCATCCCGCCTTACAAAAACTCTTTTTCCCCTCTTGCATTACCACTCGTTCATGTCTGTCGGTGTAGGGCTTTCATTGACCACAGAGTCATTTCAGGCTTCACATCCATCTTTGGTTTTCTACATTTTGTTGATTCCCGCTTGTATTATATTATCCTTTAGTTTTTTAATGTCAACTCCCTAATTAATAACAATCAAGAAGGGTGGGACTTGGGAAAGGTGCAATAGAGTAGTTGATGATGAGGTGATCTCATTCCTGTCTCACATCCAAATTAATTATCAAACTAATAAGGGTACACTCTAATTAGTAATCTCATTTTTCTTATTCATTTCTTTTTTCTTCCCTTACCTACTTTTTTTCTTCTGACATTACAATAATTTCCAGGGTGATATATCAGAAGATTTGGTCAAAAGATATCCTTATGTATGATGTTTAGGGGGAAAATTGGAAAAGCCTTGATGTGATATGATTATAAGAAGTCCCCACCTGTGCAAGTTGGCACATTGAACACAGGGTAGGTTGAATCAACCCCATAAGAAGGTTTTTTCTTTTTTGCCTTTTCTGTTTGCTCTTTGGATATGGTCATTAGGGAATCTTAACCATGTCATTTCAGAACATATGTTTATATATTTTAATCATTAATGAAAAAGAATGTGGGGAGGGGTCATAAACTTGAGGTTAAAGGTTGGGGGTGGATGAGAATCTAACAGAGAGAGATAGAGTGAGAGACTATGCAGGTAAATTAACGAGTGAGTCAATGAGAAGGGTTTGAAAATGGCAGTTGGGAATTTGCAGGTAAGAAGAATGCTTTCTTTTTTTTCCCCTGATTTCCAGTACATAAATCCACTCTTCTTCCTCCTATATTCTTTCTCTCTATCTCTCTCTCTCCCCTGACAACATCACATGTTCATGCAGGCATCTCCAGACCCACCCACATACTCAGCCCACATGCGTGGGTGAGAAAAATGCCTGGAGGAGATATGACACGGCCATCCTTCCTCTATCTAGCTCTCTAAACAATGCCAATTCTTTGACTCTTTGTCTGCACAATTACCCATGTATTTCTTCTTTCATATAACAGGCTAGCCAATCCATTCTGGCTAGTCTTTGTTTATGTTCTCTGAGGAAACACTAGAACATCTCTTCTTGGATCTGCAGAAATTCCTATACAGTTTGCATTGATTTTTGCTACTCCTTAAAGGACACTGAAGGGTACTGTTGCAACTACCTGTGGGTACTGTGTGTAATGGGTATAGGGTCCCCTCCTTTTCTTTTGGTGCTTTTATGGTTTTCTCAGAATGCATTGCCTGATTTGTTCTATGAAAACCAATGAGGTTTCTTTTCTGGGTCACTTCTTTTTTTCTCGTGGTTCCTTTTTTTCATTTAATTGTTGCAGAAAATAAAGATTTGGGAAAATCTGTGGAAATCCCAAAATTGCCAGATGGAATCTTGTGGGTTTGGAATTTTAATTGAAAAGGGGGAGGTTTGACCTGTAACTCCTTGTTTTTGAGAAAGCTAATTTGTTGTTGTTCAGCTGTAATTAGCTGGAAAGAAGTGGGTGTGGATTGAGATGCATGGAGTAATTTGGATGATAGAATAAAGTGATTTAAGTTTCTATCTTCTAAATTCTGGTTTGGAAAATGCAATAAGTGGAAGTACATGAATTTGGAAGATGCTTTAATCTCTTGAGGTTCATAGGGTTGGTAGGAACTTAACTTGTGTGGTTTGGATTTTGCAAGTATTTGAAGGAAAGGCAAGAGAGAAGAGGGCTAGGGTTTAGGTATTTTTCTTGGCATCCCTTCAATTGACGTTTGACCTTAGAGGAAGAAATCCCTGATTTTCAACTGGGTCACAGGAGAATTTCTTAGATTCCTCATAAATTGTGATGTTCCATCATTGGTTCTAAAATTTTTGGAGAGCCTTCAAGATTTGTCTCATGGAAGTGGGGCCTGAAGTTCACTAGATTAGACACAGGATAATAGAGATACAGGAAGTGAGGCCATATTATTGTGTAGTTGAAGAGAGGCGGTGGAGATGGCTGCAAAGCTTCTGCATTCCTTAACAGATGATAACCCAGATTTGCAGAAGCAAATTGGGTGCATGGCTGGGATCTTTCAACTCTTTGATCATCACCATATCCTCACCGGAAGGCGCGTCAGCCACAAGAGGCTTCTTCCAGGTAATCCTCTGACTGGGTATTGCTTAATTTGAATTGTTGTTGGTTATTTTAAAGATGGGTGTTCTTTCTGTTTAGTTTGCTATAAATCTGTTGCTTCATTTCAATCACTTGTTATCTCTGTACCAAGGCACTGGTTGGTTCTGTAGTGAAGCTTGAGAAAGGTTTTAAATAGTATTTTCTTCATCTATTTGTTCTCCTTGATTTCCCCAACTTCTGGGTATCATGGAATCTCCCTCTGATATAATTTTATTTACCTCAATTCCTTGAATTAAAATCTAGATTTTAACTGGTTTCTGGCTGTACATTGACAGATGAAAATAAGATATCCACAATTGC
This sequence comes from Vitis riparia, assembly GCF_004353265.1. Lineage (NCBI taxonomy): Eukaryota > Viridiplantae > Streptophyta > Magnoliopsida > Vitales > Vitaceae > Vitis > Vitis riparia. Next base: position 13,840,685 of record NC_048447.1, on the reverse strand, counting down.
TAATCTCAAAATATGATGGATAGGTTCATATTGTTTTTTTTTTTTTTACTATGATCATGTTTAATGCCCACGACATACTTATATATGATCATATGCATTAAACCTATGTTTGGTTCTTGGAAAATTTGAGGGAAAATGCAAGGAAAAAAAATAGAGCGGAAAAATGGAAGGAAAGAAAAAAATTAAGAAAAATAAAAAATATATTTAAAGTTAATAAATTATTTTTACATGCCATTTCAAATTCATTTCACTTATTTTTCCTCTTCCATAAAAAGGTTAAATGATTTGAAAATACTTAAGTTTTTAGTGAATTTAATAATATTTAATTTTCTTTCGTAGTTTCCATGGTAAATTAAACATGAGAAAATTATTTTTCTTAACACATTTTTTTTCATTTTTTCCTTTTTTCCTTTCCTTAGTACTTTCCTAGAACCAAACATAGATTTTTTCATGTTAGTATATTGGTTTTTTTGCATTTTCCATCTTATGACATTGTATTCTCAAGTACGGGATTTTCTGTGCATGCATCAGAATTTAGAAATTATTGATGTTGATACATAAAACGTCTAATGCTTTTGTTTCTTATTTAGGTAATTCCTACCTCAACAGCAGCCTGGAAACGAATTCTACTAATGTAGGCCACCGACATACTGCAGCAGTAAGAACTCTTAGTTCTATTATTTCATAATTTCTTCACCATTTTGACAAAAGTTCCCAAACTTATTTTATTTCTTTAGAATCACGAGTAGTTGGCATAAATATTTGTTGAGCTAAGTTGAGGCATGAATATACAATTTCTTCTAGGAATTACCATTTTTATCCACATATTGTTAAATTATCAATGATTCTACTAATGTTAATGAGTATGTTGAGAAAAAATCCCAAACATTGAAAATTTTCTGAATGATTACACAATATTGACATTTGTTTCATTTCACCTGGCATCTAGTTTTCTCAGTCCCTAACTCACTAAATTATTGCTAAATTTGATTTTTATCTATGGGCCATGACTTCCAAGATCCAAACTTTTAATTACATCTCTTTTCCAATAAATCTCATCTCCTAAAGTCCTGGTTCAAATTTACTACCAAGTTTTTAAATTGTTCATACAATTTCACCTACTTTAGTTTGTCATCTGATGATCTGTTAAACTCAAGAATGTAAAACTTGTGATTGCAGGGAAAAAATTCAAACAAGAGTGTGAATGAGAAACAAAAATTCTCCACAGAATCATCCAGAGTTTCATTCTCATCTTCGTCTTGTTCATCTTCTATGTCCTCTCTCGAATGTAACAAAACAGCTCAACCAGAACCCTCTTCCTTTGACCAAATCATTTTTCCTGAAACTCACTCAAGGGATCCAGCCATGAACCAGTTAAGTGCCTCTCCACAATTAGGGCGGCAATCGCTTGATCTTCGTGATTTGGTCAAGGATTCTATGTACAGAGAAGTCCGAGGGCTGTCAGTTAAGACTACAACCAGAGAAGAAGCTATGGGCCATGCCGTGAAGCCTAAAGACTCTCCAAGGCCTTCACGGCCATCCAAATCAATGGATGGATCTTATGGAGTTGGTACCAAAGGGAAGCAAAATGTGCCTGTTGATCTCAAGGAGTCTCTTAGAGTTCTTGCCAAGCTTCGAGAAGCACCTTGGTATTTCAATGAAGCTAGAGAACTTCCACGATCATCATATGAAGCAAAAGATGGACCTTTGCCTTCAATTCCAAAAGATGCTCCTCGGTTTTCTTATGATGGGAGGGAGATAAACCGCTTATCCTTTGAATCACGAGATACCTCCAAAGGCACCCCAAAGCTGAAAGAACTACCAAGACTTTCATTGGACAGCAGAGAGGGTTCCATGCGGGGTTCAAACTTTGATTCAAGATCAAATTCCGTTTTGAGGAATTTGCAGAAGGGCAGTGGCAACTCTAAAGACAATGCCCCAAATTTAAAGCAAATATCAGAGTCTCAGAAACGGCCTCCTAGCGTTGTTGCTAAGTTGATGGGTTTGGAAGCTTTACCAGATTCCATGTCAGCCCATGATAGTCAGATGGGGTTGATCAGAACCTGCCCAATCCAGGATTGTGATCACTTCTCAAGGTCACCTAAAACACCTGATCCAAGTAGTAGGCCAATCCAGATGCCCTACTCCCCTAGAAGCTCATGGAAGGAACCAACTTCACCAAGGTGGAGAAATCCAGATTCAGTCATGAAACCTATCTCAAGTTCAAGGTTTCCCATTGAACCAGCACCATGGAGACAGCAGGATGGAAGTTGGGGTTCTCTAAAACCAGCTTCTAGGAAAGCTCCAGCAAGGGCACCAAATTCCTTCCCATCTGTGTATAGTGAGATTGAGAAAAGATTGAAAGATCTTGAATTTAAACAATCTGGGAAGGATCTAAGAGCTCTTAAACAAATATTAGAAGCAATGCAGGCAAAGGGACTCTTGGAGACCAGAAGAGAAGAGCAACCTTCCAACTTTGGAACTAAAAGAGATGAGCCAAAATATACCAGCTTTGATCAGAAGGTAAGACTGGCAAGCCAACGAAAACCTCAACATGATACTGTTTGTGCTGCCACTGCTGGGGGGGCTAAGTCTCGAAGGAGTTTTGATTCCCCAATTGTGATCATGAAACCAGCCAAACTAGTTGAGAAATCTAGTATTCCTGCTTCCTCGGTAATTTCAATTGATGGTTTTTCCAGTTTCCATAAGCCTCAGGGTGGCAACTTTGCAGATAACAGAAAAGATTCAGTTAATAGCCAAACAGCTAAAGTTTTGACTCCTAAAATTAGTAGCAGAGATCATGTTACTAGTTCCATTGATAAGAGAAGCAATGTCAGAAACTCAAGAGCAGCACAAACTCCAACAAGGCCTCAACAGTTGCCTAAAGAAAATACCTCAAGCTCAGTAAAGAGCTCAGGATCTGTAAGCCCAAGACTACAGCAAAAGAAGCTCGAGTTAGAGAAGCGATCTCGACTGCCCAGCACTTCATCTGAATTGGGCAAATCAAGAAGGCAATCCCACAAGCTGCCAACAGAATCAAGTTCGCCGGGAGGAAAACGCAGACCAAAATCTCCCAACTTGCAGCAAAGTGATGACCAACTGAGTGAGATAAGTAGCGAATCAAGAAACTTGAGTTACCAGGGAGATGACATTTCTGTGCATTCAGACAGCAACATGGAATTCACCAGTACTGAACAGTCTACTGAGATCAATGGCTGCCGGAGTCCATCCATGAAGGCTGCCAATTGTCCAACTTCTGGCTTAGTAAAGAAAGTAGGTGCTTTTGATCTTTTTCTATTCATTTAACCACTCTGATCATCACTTGGTTAATCATGTTTTATTTTCCTGGTTTCAGAAATCAACTCCAAGGTTGGCCGAAGATGTGTCATTGGCAGAACTTGCTACAATTGCCCCCGAGCAGCCCAGCCCTGTCTCTGTTCTTGATGCTTCAGTGTACAGAGATGATGCACCATCTCCTGTGAAGCAGACACCAACTGCTCTGAAAGGTAAGTTCTTGCTCTTTTGAGAATTTGCCTCTTAGATATAGCACAAGACAATCTGGACAGATAGGAATTCGAGCACTGGAGGATCTACCACATCCAATATGTTGATGTATCACAGAATATGTTTGTTTTTCTTCTAAAAACCAATCTCACTACACAAATTAGGACATGTGTTAGGATACTAGTACAATTCTTGTTATAGGTCTCTAACACAGTTGGAGCCCAACTTTCTTTTAGTGCTACTATTTCAGTCCTAGTGTAGGTTTAGCTGGCCTGTTCAATGAATCCTGCATTTTCCAATGCAATTTTGAGAGAATCTGGAACCTGTGCATGCTACTCTTGTGGCTTTGCCAGAGCAAGTTTATATTTGGCTTCTTGATTTTCCATTTTCTTTTTTTCAGAGACTGGCCCAAAGATATATCTGCTCCTCATGGTCAGTGTGTCTCTTTGATCAAACAACATAAGATGCATACATCTGTTAGGCACCAAAGGAAAGTTAGTGAAGGATTAATGTCATTTTGTTTCAGGTAGTTAAAAATGGTCAATCATGTAAACGCTACATGGAGTGCTGACTATTTCTGCAGTTGCAGTTTGTTATTTAGCTGAACCATTTGTCTTGTTATTTCCTAAATTTAGGAGTGAAACAATGGGAAAAAGTAGAGGACAACAAAATTTTTAGAAAATTAAGGTTGTTTTTCTGTCAACATCTCTGTTGTCATGCCTACTTGTCAGTAGCAAGAATACTTTGACATTACAGCCTATGAAGAGGCTTGTGTGTCAGATTCATTGGAGCTGATTCTATCAGTCATGTATAGTAGCATGTAGTGACAGGAAAGGAAAAACATTCAGTTATTCTTTCATTTTCTTTATTTTCTAAACTAGAATACCTGAAAGCCTCTTTCATGTACCAAATCTAACTTGAATATTCATGAAACAGATAATGGGAGTTGGAATTCCAGCAACAATCATGATGAAGAGCAATGGAAGCTGAAGGATGATATCTTATCTAACAGCACAGGATCAGGCCTTACCTCTGAGATCAACCGCAAAAAATTACAAAATATTGAACATTTGGTCCAGAAGCTTAAACAACTAAATTCCACTCACGATGAAGCCAGCACAGATTACATTGCATCACTCTGTGAGAACACAAACCCAGACCACAGATACATTTCTGAGATATTGTTAGCTTCAGGTCTCCTCCTCAGAGACCTTGACTCCAGCCTCACAACCTATCAGTTCCACCCGTCAGGGCACCCAATCAACCCTGAGTTATTCTTTGTTCTGGAGCAAACCAAGGGTAGCACTTTGATCTGCAAAGAAGGCTGCTCTGGAACAGTTTCCAATCTGAAGCCTGACCAGGGAAAATTTCACCGTAAACTTATATTTGATGCTGTTAATGAGATTCTTGTGGGAAAGTTAGCTCTGGCAGGGCCCTCTCCTGAACCATGGATAAAGCCTGACAAACTGGCAAGGAAGACATTGAGTGCACAAAAGCTTCTAAAAGAATTGTGTTCAGAGATAGAGCAGCTTCAAGCCATCAAATCAGAGTGCATCATAGAGGAGAAGGAGGATGATTTTAAAAGCATCTTATGGAAGGATGTAATGCATGGATCCGAGAGTTGGACAGATTTTTGTGGTGAGATTTCTGGGGTAGTTTTGGATGTTGAACGTTTGATCTTCAAGGATTTGGTTGATGAGATTGTCATGGGTGAGTCGACTAGTGCGCGAGCCAATCCTGGTAGGCGTTGCAGGCGGCTGTTTGCAAAGTAGCATTGTTCCACTCTTTCTTCTTTTCAATCATCTCAACCTGTTCTGTTCTTTTTTGTTTGTAATTTTTTGTGCAAAAGCATAATCATTCATGGATAAGAAATGCAGTTCTATGCTGGGTTGTAAAGAAAATCCTTTCTCAGTGTATTACAACATACATAAGAATCAATATAATTACTGTTTTTGGCTTCATTTCCTCTGTACCCTGAACTTGTATAGGGAGACTCTTTATCTTCTGTCAATTATTGATGGTACCAACTTGAAATTTTGGTCGTAGATTGATAGGCCAAATCCTGGTACTTAATAAAAGTCATCTGCACAACCAGCCACATTCCTTAGAACCACAACACAAGTGGTACAGTGCTGGCTCTTCATTTGATTTTGTGTTGAAACAAATCAAGCTGCATGTCCACATTTCCTCAATGTTGAGTTTAAGCTTAGCCAAAATGTTTGGCAAAGAGATGGTCAATCCCGGAATGTTCAATAGGCTCTTGAATATCAGAATCACAAGTCATTCTTTACAAGATCAGAGGATGACAAAGCCCACCCAACAGAAAGAACTGGCTGGAAGCGTATTGAATAGGAAGTTGTTGCAATTTTTAGTAAATAATAGTATCTAAAATAACCTGACCACATATCATGCTTCCGTAGCATAGTGGTAGTGCGTTCGCTTCGTAAGCGAAAGGTCGCGAGTTCGATCCTCGCCGGGAGCTGCTTTTATTACTTTTTTTCAAAAATACAACTTCGATGTGATGTCACTATATTGAAGGAGACAAACATTTGATTGGTATTTACCAAATTGCCAATCTCATTAGTTTGGGTTGGGCCACAAGACCACCCACTAAGGTTTGGATGGACTTTGGGGTTAAATTGACCCAACCCAAAAATGATTTTCACCAAGCTGGTCCAGAGCTACGCCCTAAACTCCTACACGTAGGGAAATGACAGCTTTTGTGGAAGACTTCTTTGATGTGCTTCCAAACTGACTTAGTGGCATGTATGAAGTATCAATTGTCTCAAGTTAAGATAGAAGTAAGAAAAAGTACTTCTTAGAGAAACCTTCTTTTAACTTATATGAAGCCATTTTAGTATTTTAGACATGATAAAATTTGTATGACATTGATAATTTTTTTTTTCTTTTTGAAAATTATGATTTTGAATTTTAACTACAATAAAAATAAAAAAAATCATAAGTAAGACCTTGAAATAGTTACCTGTACTCAATACCTTATTCGTAATACTTCTGCAAATAAATTGAGTACAATTAAATTATGTTAATTTTGAAAGCAAAACCTTCAATTGCATGACACTTAGAGTTTGTTTGACAGTGATTCTATGAAGTGTTTCTAATTTTTCTAATACTTATAAATTTTTATCTTTCAAATATTAAAAATGTTAAAAATACTTCCTAAAATCATTACTCAATACACTCTTAAGAGTCTATTTGATAATGATTTTAGAAAATATTTTTAATCTATTTAATACTTGAATTTTTTTATATTTTAAGTATTAAAACACTTTTTAGAATCACTGTCAAGTACACTCTTATATTGACTTGCAAATAGGATCCTGAAATAGTTACCGATGTTCAGTTCACCTTACTCATATTATATCTATGAATAAATTAAGTACAATTAAATTATATTAATCATTAAAGCAAAACCTTCAACCGTATAACACGACTCATAAGTAGGGTCTTAAAAGTTACCCATGTTCAATTCACCTAACTCATAATATTTTTGTGAATAAATTGAGAACAATTAAATTATATTAATCTTGAAAGCAAAACCTTAAATTGCATGAGGCTTATATTAATTGACAAGTGATAGGCAAACCATATGACTAGCTCATATGATCAAGACAATTAGGGGCATTCCATTAACATATTTGTGCTTACTATATTAGAAAAATCAGATCTAAGAAATAATCACTTCATGTGCCAAGCCATTGCATGTGTATATATATATATATACTCATGTAAATTATGAATGAAATAAGAGTCTTTCTATTTAAATATTCTGCTCTTTTAAGAAGTACTGAATTAATGGAAAAAAAATGTGTCATTTTTGTTTAGAGAACTCTAGGGTTACTAATGATGCTTAGACTTGTGACAAGGGTCCTCATAATAATGACTCACCTAATTAAACTCAAATTTGAGGCGCCACAAAATCACAATGGTAAAACTCTAGGGGGTCAACTCAGAGAGGTTCCATAATTTCTTGACCATAACCGAACCAAAGTTGGGGCCCTAATCAGAAAACATGGACCTAAGCTAAAGGACCACATCCACAAGTGGTCCATTCTCTAATGCTAGCACGAAGAAGAAAAGAGAAGAGGAGAGGAGAGAAGAGGAGGACCACAGCATACCCCATCAAAACCGCTGGGTCTTATCTAACAAGGACTTCCCCTCAGCACGCCTGTAGGAGCCTCATGGGCCCCTAGTCCTACACATTACAGGGTGAGACTTGAGAGCAAACTACAGAAGCTCTTGGACTACATGCATGTTCTCTCCTTATCATATGTGGCCTATGCTTGGGGCTGTCCTTGTCATTCTTTTTCCTTCCTAGGTCCACTGTACAAACCTTTTCTTTGATGCCACTTTGAAGAGTACCCCTTTAACCCAACTTGCCTCCTGCCTCTCTCCCCTTTAAATTTTCTTGGATCCTGTGAAATGTCCATACTGTTGCATTGCACCCTCCGTCTAGTGGTTTTCACCTTGTCACCTCATCGCCACTGCTGCACATAATTCCAATCCTTTTCTTGGAATGGATTCTTCCATCTGTTGTTCATGCCCTGACTTACAAGCTTTTTCGCCAGCTGTAGCTAGGTTTCTCTAGGGTTTTAAATTTACTACTTAAATTGTTATGTATTTTAATTCGGATAGAATTAGTGCCAAGGAGCTACAGCATTAATTCATGCATATTGTCTTCACTATATATGTAGATGCAAATTGGTGATATGCTTTTGGATAGTAGGGTTGGTATGGATTGGCGCATGAATATATATGTATATGTATGAGGTGGTGTGTGGGCTGTGGTTTAGTCTAGTAGTTTGGCGTGGTGGAAGATGCACTTTTATGTACATGTGACATCAGAGAGAGATATGAAGGCCAGGCCACCTGACTTTGTCAGTTCTTGGAGTCATCAATCTTTCCCCATTACTAAACCAGTATTTATTGTCATTGTTTATGCTTGAATAACCTCTCAATTTTAGCACCTTGATCAGTAACTTCTTAATCAGCATTCTTTTTTAAGTGCATCTTTTCCTGTTGGTTTTGGTGAGCTTAATTTGATGCACCAACATATATAGCTTTCAAGATACCTTGTTATAATTCCGATCGAAGTTCATTAGCAATGCTTTTGATCAACAATTGAATTCACCAGAAGAATATATAGTTGATACTACTGACAACATATATGCCAGAAGAATATATTATTAATTCACGCCTAGTTGGGAGATTAATAGGTCGATTCGTCAATTAAATTTTTATTTTTATTTTTTCGAGTATATTCTTTGGGCTTTTCAGAAATTGTGTTGCTGTACATGATCTATAAGCATGCCTCTCAAGTACTCCAGAGCTGGAACTAAGCTGTGCTTGGCATGTATGTTTTGACCTCCAAAATGAGGTGTACAGCAACTAGCAATAGCATAATTGTGACATAGGGATCATATCAGTGCATTTGTCTATAGGCTCATGATGAGTTTGGCCAAAAATCATGATCAATAGATCATGTTTTTAACTCATATTTGGTTTTCAGAAAGCCACATTTGTTAATGTTGATAATGAACATAAAAGTTGTGTAGTTACATATTGAAATAGTAATAATAATTATCAATAACGATCTTTTTCATCTGGGAATTTTGTTTTGTTACTGGTTCGATGTAGGAGATCATGATAGGAAGATCTCTTTCTTCTAAATCCAAGTTTTGGATGGACCATCACCTAACTGTGCATGGTCATGTAGGGGAGCTGCAGCCTTTTCCTCCCTTTTTCAGCAAAGGGAAGTGCAAATATACCTCTGAAGACTGCAATTTGATCAGTCCTTTTATCAATATATGACACCATATGAGCCCTTCATTAATCATTTTACTTCCATTCACTTTTGATGCAATCTACTTAAAATAACAAAGTCACTCAATATGTATTCACCAAGCCAACAATCAGCTCGGCTCATTTAAAACCCTAGAAGCTAACCAGTTTGTCCAAAGAGAGAGCACCATCCAATGGCATTTTACTTTAGTTTAATTAGTTAATTTCAAAGGCATACCTTTTAGTACTTATGGCCTGGAATACAAGGTAGTGTCCAATCTTAGAAGTTCTTTTCTGATGTTCTTAATCGGATAATTATTAAGATGTATAGAACCGTTTAAGTATTCATTTTCTCATGGATTTTTCTCAATCAATTTATTTCAAACACATGCAGCATTAATTTGAATTTTGAACAGTTAATAGATAGCTGGCCATCATTAATCATTTCTCCTGTTTTGCCAAATCCTAAACCCCATGTCAGCTTTGCATTAGCTAACTAGGTACTGATCATACAACCAGGTACATGAATGCCAAGCTAAAGAGAAAATTTCAAACTCTCAATCCCTCCTAGGTGAAGTCCATCAGTACCTAGCTAGCTACCTTTTTCCATTAGAACAGGAGATGTTGGCTTCCACTTTGTCAGTATGCATGTTTTTGGTTTGGCAATCCTTGACTTATGAAACTAGCTTTTATTCGTCTTGCTTAAACCAAAAATATCAGTATTTTTTATGATGGTAAAGATTGAATACCTATCATTAACTTTTGTTTAATTGTTTGTGCAATCAATTTTGATTTCTGATTGATGATTATCAATTTTTATGATGGTATCCATGGCATATATACTGTGTAAATGGAGTTGCGGGTATGAAATGGGATGGAGACCAGCTGTTTCAAATTTAAGTTTTCCACAAGGATTCAAAAATTACAAGAACATAAATGCAAATAAGAACTATTGCCATGACATTGCATGCAGCATATAGTCACAAAATTATAACTCAAAACAAAGTTTGGAAATGATCAATACTGTTTTTTCAAACATGCATGGTTTGATTTAAATTACTGTAAATGTTAATCAAACATGGTATTATAGTTATTACCAGCACTAAAACCCAAGACTACCATATCATATAACATTGCCAATTCACAACTTCTCTACATATCACACCACCTTTGCAGAAAATTGTATCTAAATACAGGAAAGTGTTCTAGAGTTCTAGAGCTCTAGAGTGTCTTACTTCTTCTGAAGAATCTGAGCAGGAACAATATTTCATGCGTTTTCATTCCTATGTCCTTGAAAAGGTATTCAGATGAAGTTGAATGAAAGTCATTGGCCATTTATCAATATAGGCTTCGATGCTTTGAAGCATATGAAAGTAGATCAAACCAACAATTACCAGCATAACAACAGCCTGCACAACTTTCAGTCTCAGCAATACCATACTTGGTCTGATCCATGTCGAAGCATACTATCTGGCTGAAGCTATTAATCATAGAGCAGTATTTTTAGAGAAGAGATTTAAGAGCTCTTATTTGGGTGGCTTCCATCATTATTTTGTGAATGGAAAAGCCTAGAATTGCCATTCAATGGAAATGACTTCATCTGCGCACTGACTGAATGAAGAGATGGCATCAGAGAATTTGGCTGCATATGTTGTGAACTCGAGCTCAATAACTGAAGATGGTTGAAGTGTCGTGGACTGCTCTCTACCTGAGTTGTGATGTATGAGGAATATGGAGGAAAAAGTGGGGGTGTAGTTGCATTGGGACAGAAAAATAACTGAGACCCGGATGACAGAGCTAGTGGAGATGGCAGTGGTACAGCAACATTGTTGTGAGAGACCTCTGATTGGGATGGAAATCCATGGCTTCCGAATTGTGACAATGATAAACTTGAAGGCTCCCAGTGACCGAAGGAGTTGTATGGCATGGAGTTGTTTAGTAAGCCTGGTAGGGAAGAATGATTGGTCATTGGAAAAAGGTTTTGAGCTGAAACTTGTGAACTGTAGCCCCCAATTCCATCTTGATTTTCTTGTTCATTCATTCTGAACCACTTGGTTTTGTCAGAAATTGCTTCTCTTACAACTTCCTTGCTTTTTGCTCTCAAAGCGTCATTATCCCAATACTTTGGTCTTGAAATTATAGTTTGATCTTCCTCGTCAACATTGTTATTGATCTTAATCCCTTCCTTGATAGCTGACAAAGAATGAGATCCCGCTTCCTTCAAAAATGTTGGAGTTGCATCAAAGAAGGGAACAGCAGAAGATTGACCAGCACCCAATTCATGAGAAACAAGCATTGATTGATGGAACTGACCAAGATTTCCCTGTGGGATCTGGAGTGGTGGAAGTTTATCAATTTCATGTTTAGTGGCATCAAGCAGCCAATCTACTACCTTGCTAGGCTGGCTCAGCCCAAGCCTGTCTTGAAGATCATATAACTGAATAGCAGTAGGTACTGAGAGCCTAATTCGCCTGTCTCTCAATCCTCTTACAGTGCAAACCTTGCTATGCCGATCTTTTCCTCCAAAGGAACGTGAGACGCGTACAATCCGTGGATTTCTAAATGCTGACCACTGTCTTGAACTAGATGGTGCCTTCGAGAATTTCCCTTCGATGGTGGCATCCTCTAGCTTTGCTTGAAAATCTCTCTCTCTTGAATTTGGGATCATCTTACTTCTCTCATGATCATCATTAATCTGCAAAGAATCAACTAAACCAAATGCTCAAACAATTAGTAGATAAGCTATATTTCTTCTTTATTTCCTCAAATTCAATTCAGTACTAAATTATGTTAAGTCATGCAAGCAACCTTCATCGGGTTCCCTCTCACAAAGAAAACTCATAACATAGAATCTAACTCATCCCATAGAAGTATAGAAGAAACAATAATCATCATCTCAATTGATGAAAATTTTAAGCACTCAACACATGCAATATGCATATGCATATATATATAAGACACAGAAAGAAGACCAAACAATGATGACTAGAATCAAGTTTTCTTGAATGTGAAAATTATATTCTGCACCAAATTTGGTTATAGAAAATTATATTCAATTGAGAATTACACGATGAAGAACTGAAGCATCATTTACATTAAATCTAGGGTTAACCAAAAACTAGTTAATCATTTGATCTTATACCATCTAAACCTCAACATGAACTCCATTGAAAGTGGAAAGAAAGTTGAACTTGACCTAACTCACTGGAAATTTTTAACACACAAACATAAAATGAAAACTAGCTTTCAGATCTCTATTCATAGAATTACGATCATGTGTAAAAGGTGAACTTACATCCTGGAGAAACTTTTAGGCATCTTGCAGCTGATTAGTTTCACTTCTTGATGGTCCAGCGTGCAGGAAAACAAGAAGGGTGATCCCAGTACTACACCATAAAGGCCTCAAGAAATTTCTTCAATTGAACTGAGCTGTATAGATGGGGGTCGAAGTTAAAATCTAATTTTGCAGAGAATATTATTAAAGAGAGTAGGAAAGAGAAGATGATAGAATTTAACCGTGTAGCGTTGCACCGAAAAGGAAAAGAAAAAGAAAAAGGTATGGCATATTTGCTACCATGTGGAGTTCGTTTTAAGTCGACACGTCAATTGAACGAGCTAGTAGTAATTTTATCGATTTTTTCATACCACATACTGAACAATCGTAGGCTTAATAAATCAGTTTGGTTGGTCTTCCCAGTAGTTTAATTACATTTAGTTAGTCTGCAAGAGTATATAAGGTAGATGGTTAACTTCAAGGGGGACCATCCAATCACATTAGAAAAAGAGTACTAATGCTTTATTGACAGCAACAACAAGCTTTATCAGTAATTCCACATTTGAAGAATGAATGCCCAGCTGCCTCAATAAAGAGAAACAGATTATATGTGTTTAACCCTATTCTGCACAACAATTTTTTCTTTGAGTAATTTTGGACAATATTAAGATCCATTGCTCCATTATAAATTAAGGTTTCTACCCTCAGTCATAGTGAAGATGTATCAAAAACAAAGTTGTAAGAATAACAAAATAATTGATGTTCAGCTCTACAAAGCTTCTGATGAAGCAAGCATTCAGTAGATGAGGAAAGGACATGATTGACTTAAAATGGTAGAGCATTATGTTTTGCAGATCTATTTCATAGGCAAGAAATTTGAAAATCAAGAGAAATCAAAATTAGATATGAATTTTTAGTCATTTGGCTTCCAAAGTTGAGTTGGATATGGTATTGAAGTTTCATCAGCTAGATTAGATGACATATAGAAGGCTATCCATATAGTATAGAGGAGGGACCAACATATATAGGTTCTTTAAAGCATCTGCTCAGTACAAAGAGGACCACATGCATTTGGTAGTGAGATTTGCACGAAGCCGCAAGTTGGACTTAAATTTTGATCAGTTCATACCTATTATTTTTTACTCTTTTTAATAAGATTAAATGATTCTTTTCAAGGATGATATCAAATATAATTTTCTTGTTCCTTCAAGCCATTCTTAATTATATTGTGTATATATATCTTTGAATATATATAACAGATGATGTTACTAAATTCAGCTAAGGGGACATAATTTCTAACTTCAAATATTCTTCATAGTCACTCTATTTTCTCTCCATTACCAGTGAAAAGGATCGTCACCTCTCTTGACATATGCAGCCAGCATGAAAAACATAAACCCTAAAAGTGGTACTTACCTTCTGGAACCAAATGAAACAACCCTTCTCCCCAACTGAAGAATAGGGCAGTACTCACGGGTTTTGGTCAAACCAGCCTCTATAAGCTTTGCTCCAATTGCCAAAGGTATTGTCTGCTCACAAGAAAGGGATAGAGATACTCCATTGACATTTTTAAGGAAATCCTTTCATATTAAAACAAGATAGCTAGCTCCAACCGTTTCACCCAGTCTATGGGAAAGAAGCATGAAAATGGTTTTAAAAAGTACAAGAAAATTATATTTTTCTTTGGGTATATTATATTAACATTATGTCATTCAAATCCATCTATTTGAAAGAATAAAAAATCAATGTTGAAAAATGAGAGAAGCCAAAAACTTATGTTACATATAGGCAGGGAGAGAGAGAGAGATTATGTGACTTAGGTGCAGTTGTACCACATAGAAACTTTTTTCTACAGTCTGGAAGCCAGAAACCCTAACCAGTTCTTTCTTCGTGAGGTTCTGTTAACACTTGCGAAAATGGGAATATTCACCAAAATAATTGCGAGGTTATGGGTCTGTATCTGCATTTGCACCAGTCTCAAGCTTATCTCCCTACTGTATTGCCTTATTCTCTGGAAACAGGAATGGTAAAGCTTAAAACTGGCCGTTTATAATATCTTCTGAGGCAAAGTTTAAAAAAAAAATACAAAGAAGAAGAAAGAAAGATAAAGTTGTGAAGCAAGCATACCCCAATACCCCTCTTGAGGTTAAAGCCTTTAGAAAAGAATAAAACCACCACTTTTTGTTGTCATCTAGCTAGAACAATTTGCTCCAAAGCTTTTCTACAACAATAATGTCTCCTTACAGAAAGAAAATAAAATTTCAATGGAAGAATATTGTAGTCACGTTGCTAGGGTTTTCAAGTTTTCAGCTCTATTATTTATGGAAAATTTTCACTCATTTCTTTCTCTCACTGCAGCAAGCAATCAGAAAAACAATGGTGGGCATCTCAAGAAGGGTTCACACTGCTCTGATTTTCTTTTTGGGTACGGGCCATTATTAATACAATAAAACTAATGGTCCCCAGGTTCCAGACATCACCATTCATCATCCGACAACGCTTAATTTCTAACTGTGAGATGAACTGTAGTCTCTTTATGAAAAAGGGGAACGAAAATATGCTCCAGAACTCAAAGGGTCGTGATTGTTCACAGTAAACTGACTTTTCATATCATTTAAAGAACTAAATCAAATTCAATATTGGAGTTGCTACTTGCTATCTATAAGGGTGTATATAGGTTTTTAACTATTTCCTAACCAATCCAGGCTTTTGATTCTCAAGCTTTCTTAGCATTGAAATGCTGCCCTACAGTACAGCTAATAGACCTGTTTGTTGGACAAGGAAAACCAAGACATACCCAAGAACTAGATCAGAGAAATAGGGAATTTAATTCTTTGTCTGCATGTTAGTACGGCACTACTGTGGCAAAACTAAACTAAAACCCTGGAATAGTGCTATCTCAATATGAAATATTCTAGAATGAGTCAGGACTTGGAGAGCATTTAGTAAAATTTAATACTAAATACTTCAGTTGTTAAGTCATTAAATTGATTTATTAAAATCATTTTTAATTTTAAGTTGCAATATTAAGTTATTTATCAAATATAGTTAATATACTTAATAACTCAAATTAAGTTATTAAGCCATCATCTTAAGTCAATAAGTTGATTTATCAAATACCTTCTTGGTTTTGTTCTCATTCATGAATTATCTATCTACTCCTCAACCAACACGGTTTTCCCCTAAAGTTGGAAATGAATGTGATTTTCATCAGAAATATTTCTAGCTGGATGTCTATCCATGTGAAACTCCAGCACTTAAACCACTACTAATTAAACATCACTACATGATCTACTTGAACTACATATATGTAAATGAAAATGGTGCGGGAACACCATGGCATGCCTCAGTCCTTGAGGCATTCAACACAAGGATTTTATCATCCTATGGCATAGAATATACTGTCATGCTAGATATTTGAACAATCCCAATCTTCATAATAAAACCCTAATCACATATGCTAGACCAGTTTTATTTTATTGTAAAGCCATCAGAAAACAAATATAACAGGTCTAGGGTAACACTCACCAACCCAGTACTCTTTCCTATCCCCGATCCTTCATACAGTCATGCCCACAAGTCAGATATCCTTGAGATGACAAATCTAATGGCTTATGCAAATTAACCGTATTTCACTGTTTTTGGTGGGTTGGTAGGAAAAATTACGTCGATTCAAAAACAAAATGGTCACTTGTTCAGGACATTTAGTCATTTAAGAGGTGTTAGGACATACTAGTCTTACACAGCATTAATTTGAACAGCCATTACAGCAGAAGAGAATTGAAATCTGCAGGTAGAGTTATATGGAGACATCATCATGGTGTAAAAAAAACTAAAATAAAAACAAAGAACTTAGGTGGTGTTTGTTTTTTTGCTGAATAGAAAAAGTCAAAATATTTGATTTTTTCTATTCAACTAAAAGTGACATGTTGATATCATCCGATATAATTAAATTAAATCTATCAATAACAAGTTCACTTTAGTTATATCGGATGATATTAATATTACTTTTAACTGAATAGAAAAAGCCAAATATTTTGGCTTTTTCTATTCAGCCAAAAAACAAACATCACCTTAGTTTTTTGAATTCTATTGTGTTTGAACTAAAATAAAAAATAATTACTTGATACTCATTTCAGTGTTATCTGTATGTATATGTATCAAATTAACCAAGTAGACTGATTTCAAACTCATGAACTTTCATGGATTAGAACGCCCAAGGGTCCTAAATATTTGGACATTGACTCATTTACCTACAATCCCATTTCAGGCGATCATTTGGAGCCTCTTAATTGTATTACTTACAGAGGGTTAATAAGACCTATGGAAAACCATTTCTTAGTGCAGAAATGGGCACTTTTTTTTTAAGTCTAATAGGCTCAGGAAAGGCAAAAGGTTTAGAACTGGAGCTGGTGGTTTTAAGTTTTCTGCGGGCATATCTTGAGAGTAATAAGTATTTTCCGTTCATTCCTATGGTAAGGAAGACTGATAGTGATTTAGAAAGTAAGAGACAATAATATAGAGTTGAACCCAACAAAGAGAACTGAAAATGGCTAAGGGTACTGCAAATGTCTTTAGTAAATTACTATCACCATCACCAACCAATATAATCTTCAGCTAACATCAGCATGACCCATAGATGGTAATCATGATCAGTGGGATATGAGAGAGAGAGGTAGAGAGAGATTCAAATTGTCTGTTGGGCGGGGAATATTAGTTTTGGATAGGAGGAATCATATGTGGATATCAGATTCATAGCATCCAAAATTGGAGTGCAAAAAATCTGAAAGGATTTTATAAAAAATATCGAAGAAGCATATATCCATACATGTATTCTCTCTCTCTCTCTCTCTCTCTCTCTCTGTCTCTGTCTCTGTGGTCATGCAGTTAATTCCCTTATATGCAACCGATAGTGACAGTACCAAACCCTAGAAAAAGAAAGAGAGACCAAGCTTCACTCGTTGAAGCAACCTCTAAAGTAAAATGCACGCTTTCAATAATACAAACCTACCCCCCCACACACATGATCCCACTGCCAAAAGGTACTTAAATTACTAGCCCCACTCATATGTTGGATGTATTTTACGTCACCTCATTTAAATTTCCCCCGACCCACAAGCCCAAGTCTATTATCATTTGGGCTTATTAGTTCCCTTCCCTGGGCCGTCCAACAACTTTATTTCTGCATTTCCGGACTACGATCCTAGTTAAGGCCCAGGACCACTGGGCCGACTCCTGAGAGCCAATCCTCTTCCTTGGATTATTTTGGCAGGCACCAGCATCAGTTGCCTCGCGTTGTTGTTGTCCTAAAATACTTTTATTTAATTTTTGAAATGATCTACTAAATATAAGCTTTTTATGATATTGAAGGCATGTGATTAAATATTTTGTATATTCATAAAGCTCCTACAGCAAATACATAAAGCTATTTATAGGAGGCAAGGAAATCCTAAGTGTGAAATCTCTCGAGCAGCAGTAGAGCAATGGAGCATGAGAATGAGTAGGCCGGCCAACCTTCCCACACCTAAATAGCCACTAGGCTGAAATAAGAGAAGGGTATGAAATAAAAGAAACAAAACAAGGGCAGGATTGTTGTACTTGTAACTTGTAAGTGAAGATGAAGTTGGTGGGATGGGGCTATCTTTTGTGGCTTTTGGAGATCTGTTTTGACGGTTTCATTTTCAAAAGAGGAGAATGCATATGATGAAAAAGCTAGAAACACCAAAAGCTTGTATGAAACTGTAATTAAGATACACAAGATTTAAAAGCTTAACAACAATTTTTAGGTAGATGACCCCCTTACCTTGTAAGAGAGACTTCCTGATTCAATTGGCTTAGGATGCTTCTGCATCACATTTGCAACTCATTTCAGCTGCATTACAGTCAAATACAGCTGAATTAGGTCCAATACTTCTTCCATCAAAACTGCCTTTTGAGGGAACCACAGGTTATGGAGAGAATAAGAACCAAGACAAATGTTTTTGTCACATCACCTTAATCAACATTAGAGGAAAACGGGAACAAAAACAAAAGAAGAGGCTTGCATCAGGTGATTTCTTTCCCAATCCCCAGCTAAAACATTACTGATTATTGCGTTGCAGCCAGAAAGTAGCAAACATGAACTGAGAAGTGCCCATACATGATTGAGGGTAGAATTATCAAAGGTTTGGTGGATTTTACAAATCTTATATAACCCAACCACCATGGAACTAAAACATTCACAAACAAGGAGAAAAAACAGAACAAATCATATGAGTGCAGGCAACTACATTTATTGATGTCAATCACTCCATCCCCTTGTTAATTGCATGAGAGTTGAGCAAATCAAATTTTCAACATGATCAGCACCTCTTCAGTAACAGAACTAGAGAAAGATAAGAAGGAACAGGAGCACAGATGTTTTGCCACAAAACCCCCAAGCCTGAAAAAATGAGACAAAAAAGTATCAGTAATCGACAGTGACCGAACCTGGAGGTTCCATACTAAGAATCAAATATAAAAGAGTGAAGCTTGAACATCCCCATAGCATTTTGCATAATATTTGATGGAGAAAATTCATCATTCAGAATGGATCACTAATAAAATGCGATAGGACCAATTTACACAAGATGCCACCATATCATTTTTTTCACAATAATTTGTAATGAGTCTAATGATGGTTATTTTTTCTGTGATGGCCGTAATCATGTGCCTATCAGTTTATCACCAAGAGAAAATAATAACAGGAAGAATAATAGCAATAATTATTGTGAAGGACTTGTATCAAAGATGACAAATAAAATAAAATGGAGCAATTCAACTTCCATGTGGCCTCCAATGTGCCAAGGATATAATAGAATTCTAGTTCATTCTTGATGGCACATACAAACAGGCATTGCTACTGGAGGATCATATCATCATGTCTTCTGCAGAGAAAGTACAGAAAAGCAAGCAGAGCATGACTATCAGAGACAAGGGCTCCCTAGAGGACCTTCCATTATGGTCAAACGCCAACCATGTTTTGCAAATATTACATGCAGACAAAATCAGTTTGACCTCATAGAACTACCAAAAAAGGCAGGAGCAACCAAGTAACATGGCAAGGTTCATGTTATGTGAAATCATATTGGGTTTAAAATAGCAGTAATGCGAAATGCCTCCCTCTTGATTGATTTAAATTAAGAAAGTGCCTATCTAAAGGCTAAAAAACCTGTCAATAGTTTGTTCACAACAGAGATTTTGTATTCCAGCCTTGAATTGGATCAGGATCCAGTAATGCTATCACTTCAGTGAAGTTGCATCCTGCATTTCTACGACAAATTAATTAAGTACCATCTGGTAAGAATTTCTGGAGTACTATTCTTGATTGCAAGAGCAAGTTTGATTGCAATTTTTCCATTTTCTTTATATATATATTTCTTGTTGCTTATCAAAAAAAGTTCAATTGCAATTTTTACTTCCAAAAGCCAAAACGTTACTTCTAAATATCTGAGAATAATTATTATCACGTCAAAGGCATGATGCATGTATTATTTTATTTTTGATAAAAGGGAATCCACCCCCAATGAGGGGCTTATCCCAACTCCTAGAGAAGCAAACCCTGGGCAATATGGACCCACCCATTCATCCTACACCGCTTAAATACTGGGGTGGCACGAACTCGGGACATCTGATTCATTATTTGAGGCAAGTATCACTTACAATGCTGTAATACTTAAACCAGATAAAGTAACTGATTTGATAGATAATCAACATATTGGCTAACATCCCTTTTATGCATTGATCAAAGTCTCATCACTCATGCCCAACCCCCAACCCCCTCCTCTCTCCCACTCCCTTCTTTTCTTTGATCTTTGATACCAAAAAAAATCATGACTTAACAATTATAAACATTCTAACTTGATTTTCTGATGGCAGCCTCTAAAGCAATACAGCAAAATCAGATATCTGAACTCAGCTAACTATCATGACTTCTTATCATATTTTCATTGAAAAATGCTAGTTGACTCTGATAAAAAAAAACAAAAAAACAAAACAAAGCTAGTTGACAGCAGCTTTTTATCATATGAATGAATGGTTGTGACATCATCCTTACTGTAGGAAGTAACATCAATTTAAAAATTAAGGTAGTTAGGATCTTGCATTGTGGGGGTGAAGTCAAAACTGTAAAGTATAGCAGCCTTTCCCCGCAAGCTGTGTTTGGAATTCTTAGGTTCCCACAAAGAAGAGTTTTTTCGCTTGGGAAGCATCATGGGGCAGAATTTTGATGATTGAACAACTTAAAAAGGAGAAGATGGAGTATTTCAAATAGGTGCTAAATGTTTAAAAAGGATGAGGAGTCAGCTAATCATTTGCTCCCCCATTGCCCTATAGCTAGTATTCTATGGCAACAATTTATTTTTTTTCTATGTTTGGTGTGGTTTGGGTAATGCATTCTTTGATGAGAGGAATTTTGTTAAGCTAGCATGGCTCTTTCGTGGGCAAGAAGCAGAAAAAAGCTTGGAGGGTAGCTCTAGTGTGCCTTTTCTGGATGCTTTGGATAGGAAGAAACAGAAGAGTTTTTGAAGAATTGGAAAAAAAGAACAAACAATTAAATTATCGTTTATGAATACTTTTGCAGAATGGGTTAAATTGTATGTTGATGTCCTTGATAGGTTTTGTAGATTAAATTAGTTCTGATAAAGGTGTGAGGGGAGAGGGAGTTTTGTTTTTTGTTCCTTTCCTCCATCTTCATCTTGCTTGTCCTTTGGGGTCATTTTTATACTTTGCGTGTACTTTGCTGCAGATCTAATGCAGGCACCGTACTTATTTCTTTATATATATTTATAATCTTTCTTGTTGCCTATCAGGAAAAAATAAAAAAATCATTCCTTCATAGTTCATCTGTTTTACAAGGTAGCATAGAGTTCCCTTTTCTTGGTGAAAGCGATATCTTCATACTCCAAACAGTTGGGTTCTGGACACGGATGGTGCAACAAGGTTCTATGTTTACAAGCAAGCAGCAGGCTCCATGGAGCCTATATTTGAGAACTTGATAATGTTGACAGAAAGGCCAGAAGAACATTACACAGAAACAAAAGACTGGATGTCAGATTATGTTGTGGATGAAGACACAGAAATCAAGGAGACACAGTCAGTATGGACACTCGCTTTCTGGCCCACATCCCAAGATTCCCAAGAAAACATCTGAACATGCAAGCCATTGAACAAAATATCAATAACGGGTTTACAGGTAATTGAGACATCTCTTCCTTTTCAAGCTGATCTGATGTTGATCCCCTCAAAATAAGAAACCAGATCATTCTTCATGGGTCACCTTATCCTTCTGATTGAAAGAATGATGAAAGGAGAGGTAGAGCCTTGCGCACAAAGCAGAGAAGTTAAGAGGTTGACAACAAGAGACAAACAAACCTGAACGTAGAAAAGCCTCTTTTTTCAGAGTATGGATGAAAAGAAAGGGAAAGGAACCGGTACCGACTCAAGTGACTCAACTTCCGGTTAAAATTGCTTCCCACTTTCTCTTTTGCCTGCAGTCAGCTGGACTATCAGAAAGTCCCAACTTCCAAGCTAGTAGGATTCTGGCCGTGGTCAACCCAGACCAGAAAAGGCTATATCTCCAAAAAGCAGGTTTGCAGGCATCATATAAGTAATCAGATTGAGGGGAAGCATGATAATCAAACAGGGAGAACTCACTTGAGTATACCCTATACACCTGAGAGCCTGCAATACCCTCAGCATACCAAAACTGAACTTATTTCTTCCAGATGAGTATGACTCACCATGACTGATGGAAGTTTCTTAGCAAGAAAATGAGACAGGATGGTGACATTGTGCAGCTGATGCTGTTATAGAAGCAGTACAAACTAGAGAACAACCAAAAGAAATGTGTGAGAACTAAGACCAACCAGTTGCAGCAAGGAAGAATGAATGCACCTGAATCTGAGCTAACCAGATTGGTTATGATTATGACTCACCCCTAAAGAGCATACATCTGCCAGCAGGTGATGTGTTCAAATCTCTGATTGTGCTATGAACCCAAAATATTCACAGATCCAACACCCAGACCTCTTATTGAAATATATGCAATACAAGAAGTGAAGTTGATTTGTTGAACTCACAAAAAGGCAGAACTCAATTGATTAACCACACCCAAAAGTTGAGGAGAACCTGGTGCTACCAGAAAAGAAGTTTACTTCATTGGAATGGAGTTTTCATGAAAAAGAACACATGCGGAAGGAAATGTGATATGGCTTATGCAGCTGTAAGAGCAGTGGTTCTTAAAGAACAACCAACAAAAATTTTCACGGACTCAGAATTCAAGTAACATCTAGTTTTGAATTGACTCTGCGAATCTAGATCCTTGGTTTTCTCCTCAATTACACCACAAGTCCATACAACAGATACAGAGGAAATATTTGAGAAAACCAAAGCAGCTCCCTAGTAACACCTACCTCGTCAACTCAAATAGATAACTCATTTCCCTTGAAAATGTGTACTTATTCCTGTTGTTATACCCACATCAAGCACACAAAAATCATATTCCATGCCTTTTTCCTCCCTCTTCTGCATCACATCCATGGAAACTTGAAACCATTCCATCCAAATGAACTAGGCATCAGCCAATATGTCCAAATAAGTCAAAAAAAAAAAAAGAAGAAGGCCCACGGCTCACTAGGAATGAGACCATGGAGTGGGAAATTATCAGTGTTTTCCTGTGATACCTAGACTCTTCAACTTCACTCAATGTACTTGTGTTAAAAGACATAACAAGAGCGTGGATATAGGATCCTTATCTGATACTCCTATTTTTCTTTAGATATTAGATTTAAATATTGATAAAAGAGAAAATAAAGAGAGTTTTTTTAATTAATTAGAGACATGGTATTTTTTGTTCATATTGACTTGCAATTGAATTCTTTTTCTTTACGATATCATATCCAAGTATCTGAGTCCCTGTGGTGTTTTCTCTGACCCCCTTTGGGCATTAACAAATCAGAAAAACCATACCTCTTTTCCTCATCTGGTCAAACATCCAAATCCCTTCCTTATTTATCAAAAAACAGAGAAGGTCATTCTAATAATGCCTCAGTAACCCAAATCTCCTCCTGAGGAAACCTGCCCCCTTGCAACACCCCAATTCTTCCTCCACATCCCGTGCAAACTATTTGATAGGCACCTCCACAGAGATTTAAGAGAGATTCTGAGAGAGTTCCTCTTAAGGTTCCCCCTTCCCTCTAACTACATTCTCCCATGCCACCCTTTCCTCAATAATCTCCTCAAAAACATACTCACCAGCCTCACCTCCCAATATATATTCCTTTCAAAACTAGGGTACAAACATCTCAGCCCTCTCTCCCATCCAGACAGTCAGCCACTGAAGCTTCTCTATCCCCCACAATGCTCTACAAATTCAATTAACTCAGCTTCAGCTTGCTCTCACACCAGACACAACAAAAGAGAAGAACTTTGGATCTATTTCCTTAAACCATGAAATTGTAGAACCACCACATTCTTACTTCATACCTTCCCAAAAATTCAAAACATTTTTTCACTAAAAACCCAGATAATCACCTAATTTACCCATCATTACCCCATCTCCAAAAGCTCCCAATTTACCTAGCAAATCATTGTTATCACTTACCAAAAGCTGCCTTGTTAAACAGACCAAAAATCCAAAAATTTAATTCCCCTAAATGAAATAGAGAGCAAACATTCTCCCAAGACACTAAATGAAATTTCTCCTCCTCATCCAAACAGACCAACCTTCTCCATGCTCCACCCATTCCCCACATCCCTAAAATAAAAATGAAAATATATATATATATATATATATATATATATATATTTCACTTCGTCAAACTAGGAATGGTTAAGACTTAAGAGAGACATAAAAAGTATGGATATTTGACAACATGCTCCCAATAAGCAGTGGTCTTCCTCCTGTAAAAAATTATTCTTTTCCACTTTCTAACACCTCTCTAAAAAGTTTCCACTAATCAAGTCCCATGCAACCTTTGCTTCCAATAATAAACCTGATGGCAAAACAAGGTACACTGACAAAAAGGAAACAACCCTACACGGAAAAACCTTTGTGCTTAGACATACCTCCTCTACAAATTTTAAACTTAAAGTAAGACAAGTACTTGATTTAGGTTTAACTAGGTGCAGAATATTGTCTTTTTTCTAGGCAACCAAAGACAACATATAAGAAAATGAGAGATCCATTTTTTTTTTATACGTGAATGGCAAGTGCTTTTCCTTGTGTGGATCCTATTTCAATGGGAACTTGATGAGTCGATCCGCCAAAAAGTATATATAAAAAGGGTGCAAAAAGTATACACCAGCCGCCAAAAGGCACAACCAAGAGAGAGAGGGAGAGAGCAAAAAACAACACCCACGCTCACTTAGATCCTAGCCAATCAATAAAGCTAAAAAGAGACATCAGGCCCTCAATAGGAGAGATCCGTATTGAAAGAGTTAAGAGGTCTGAGAAACTATTCCAGAAAATGAACTTTATTCTTTATATATCACTGTAAGTTACAGTTGCATTGTATTTATATAGGAGTTATACCAACCATCTAACTAATGCAACAAACCTTTTAACAACTTCCTAACTTTCTAACAATCTTACTACCTGTAAGACTACCTAAAAAGATTGGTTACAACCATGTGCACAGCCTGAGTCTTTCTGTTTATCAACCCCCCCACCCCCTCTCAAGCTCAAAGGTCATGGAACAACTAAGAGCTTGGTATGAAACTGAAGAATTCGGAGGTTGGAAAATATTTGGTGAACATATCTACAACCTCGTCAACAGAAGGAATGTAGTGGATTGTAAGATCTTTCTTGAGGACTTTATCCCTGATGAAATGAAGATCAAGTTCAATATGCTTGGAGCAGGCATGGAAGACAGGATTTGCATCCAAATGAGCAGCACTCTGACTATCACACCATGCCAAAGGTGGAGTAAATTGAGAGATGCAGAGTTCCTTGAGAACAGATTAGATTCAGACAATCTCTGCTATAATAGAAGCTAAGCCACAATCCTTGGATTCAACGCTGCTGCAAGAAACCCTATATTGTTTAGTGGATGACCAAGAGACTAAGTTAGTACCGAGAAAGATGCAATAACCACTTGTACTCCAACAATCATCCAGGCAGGAAGCCTAATTAGCATCCGTGTAACCTCAAATGTCAAGAGGAGGAGACATTTGCAATTGGAAACCATAAGGAGTACCTTTGAGGTAACAAAGGAGGCGTTTTACTGCAAGCCAATGAGTTGATGTTGGTGCAGCCGTGAACTGACAGGCCTTTCCAGGAGTGATCATTGGATGCTGATTAATGCGAGTACTGGAACTATCAGTCCCAGGAGTAGGGTCGGCAAAAGGAACTGAAATTTCTGCTGGTATAGAAACTTCTGAGGAAGGGAGTTGACATGGAGTATGAAGTAGTTCCAATGAAGAAGAGTTGGCGCTTTGTGTGGCAACAAGATCCAGTGAGTTAGGGGCCTAGGACTGATTGGTAATGATGGAAGGAGATACAGGTAGAAAAGCTAGAGTGGAAACAAGAAGGAAGCAGGAGATGGTAAAGATGTGGAAGATAAAGACAATTTTGAAATGGAAACACCATTTCATCAAAAACAACATGAGGAATTAAATAAAACTCAACCAGAGTTGTGATCTAGGCACAAGTAACCTTCGTGAAATATACTATAGCCAAGACAAATACATTGAACTGAATAATAAAGAAGTTTGTGTTTATTATATGGACAAATATAGGGATAGCAAAGACAACCAAAAACCTTGACGATAATTTGGTTGTTTGCCAAAGAAAACATAAAAAGGTGAGTGAAGCTTGAGTACCTTGGTAGGCATGCGATTAATAAGAAAGATAGCAGTGGGAAAAGCATAGAGCAAATTCAATGGTAAAAAGGTAATGGCTAAGAGTGCTAAACTAGTTTCTACAATGTGTCTCATTTTTTGTTTAGCCCTACCATCTTGCGCAAGAGTTATGGGACACAAGCAACTATTGTCAATTTCACGTTAAGCAAGAAATGGAGCAAATGCTTTGAATCCACCTCCATTATTAGATTGTAAATACTGAATACAAGAAGTGAACTTATTTTCAACTAAAGTTTTGAACCTAATGAATGTAGCCAAAGCCTGATCTTTAGTATGTAAAGAATAAAGTCAAGAAAACTGAGAAAAATCATCAACAAATAGTAAAAAAATATCTTATACCAATAGTGGAAACAACAAGGGTTGGACCCCACAAGTTAGTATGAATTAAAGCAAGGGGGCAGGTAGCTTTGAAATCACATAAAGAAAATGGTAATCTATGGCTCTTTGCATATTGACAAGCACAACAAACATCATTGTTTTTAGGACAACTGTAAAGGGCATTACAAGACGTAAGCATTTGCTTCAAGACATTAACAGCAGGATGACCAAAGCATGAGTGCCAAAGATTAGGCACGCTATTCAAATTCTTAGAAGGAGACACAACAGGACTGGGAGTGAATAAAGTTTAGGGTGCATTTTATGAAGAACTTGTTTGAACAAATCTTGTGGGGAACTTGTACAAGCCATTTTTAAGTTGGCATTGAAGAAGAGCTTTCTTTGTAACTTGATCCTTGACAAGAAAATAATGAGAATGGAATTCAAGAAAGGAATTACTAACAATGCATAATTTAGAGACACCGATCAGATTAGCAGCAAGACAAGGAACATGAAAGACATTCTTTAAGTGAAATGTTTCGAGGGAAGAAGCAAATGATTTTAAACCAACATGAAGAATGGAAAACTTCTTATCATTACCAACTGTTACTTTGTCATTCCCCTGGTATGACTCAACACCTGAGAGTGTACTAGTATTTTGAGAGCAATGGTGTGTTGCACCAGTATTAAGGAACCAAGACTCGTCGGTTGTATTAGATGGAGAAGCAACTATAGCTTGTGTATGATTGTTGTTGAAGTTACTTGGAGAAGCGATGTTACTGGTGGTATTGGCAGCAGTGTGACCTTGAAAATTTATGTCAAAACGATGACAGCAATTGAGGATAATATGTCCAAATTTCTCATAGAGTTGACACTGAGGTCAATTTGTATTGATGTTGTTTCGATTGCCCGAACCATGGACACCATATTGATTTCTTCCAAAATGAATATTTATGTTATTAAAATGATTATTTCCTCTAATGATGTGATTCTTTCTGTTGTTGTAATTTCTCCCTTGTGTGGCCGCTATATTAGAAAAGATGAGATCTCCTTCTGTTATGGAGTTTTGAACACACAGACGTTGTTCATGAGTAAGAAGTATGCTATGAACTGAACGAAGGGGAATATCATCTTCATGACCTGTGAGGGAAGCAATGATGGAGATATAACCTGCTCCAAGAGCTCCAAGAAGTTGCAAGACCTAATCCCTTTCAGCTACAGGTTCTCCAATAGCAGAAAGATTATCGGCAAGATTTTTTACCTCGGGAATATGTTCCATTATTGAGAGAGAGCTTTTGCGTGTTGTTTGGAATGTCGATCACAGTTTCATTACTCATGCTTTTGACAAGGCAGAGAAGATCTTCTCTAAGGCAGGCCACGTTGAATGAGAAGTTTGCAACGCAATAATATGTCACCATGATTTCGGGAGTAAGAGAAGAATAGATCCAACTCAAGATCATGCGATCAAATTGTCGCCATGAGATAAATTCTGGATTTAATTCAACAGAATCTGTTGCTTTTGAAGGACAGACCTTCAACCCTTCAATGTGTTCTTCAAAGCCATTGGCAAAGATCACATTCTCCATTTGTGTTTGCCAAAGGTTGTAATTATCTGTATCGAGTTTGATTAGGAGAGCTTGATTCAGCATCTGCATTGGCTGAATCATTCCAGATGGCTGAGAGGAGGTGAAATTTGCAGTAGCTTGCAGGTTAGAAGATTGTACTAAGGCTGTCATGTGTTTGGCAGAAAAGAAAAAAAAATCTGGAACTGAGTGTTGCTAAACAAAAAATAGGGAGAGGAAAAAAAAAAATTCTAGACAGCTCTGATACCATGAAAGTGTTAAGAGGTCTGAGAAAACCTTTTAACAATTTCCTAACTTTCTAACAATCTTTCTACCTGTGAGACTACCCAACAAGATCAGTTACAGACACGTGCACAGCCTGAGTCTTTCTGTTTATCACATATCACATGAACCAAGCCAAATAGTTTCGATTGGCTTAGTCAAATTAATTTTCTTCTCTTTTTTAACTAAGAGATCGAAAGTCTACAACCCAAAACATCAATTTCCTTTCTTTCCGCAAAATTTCTCTCCAACCAAACATAACAAAAAATACAATAGAAATACCATCACACATTAGCATTAATCTCATTTAAACATATGTTCTTGTTTTCTCGGATCCCAAACAATGACAAACCTAAAATCTAAGCTCCAAAATCCTTGCCTTTCCCGCGGTTTTCCATGCTTCCTCAACAATCAACACATAACGAAACCCCAAATACGTACAAACATATAAATAGAGAGAGGAGAGAGGGGTAGAGGATTGACCTATTTCTGGTAGCCTCCGCCACGGGCATTGTAATCCTCTTCGACCTTAGCAGTCAAGTAAACCCTCGGAAAGTCGGAAACATCAAAGGTCTTCTCCTTCATCATCTTCTCGACATCAGGCTTTTTGAGGATAGTCCGGCGAATCGGGGGGCGGTTCCGGCGCTGGTCCCGGGTGAAGTACTTGATGTCGTAAACCGTCTCGGGGTTGGAGCTGGGGATACAGGCCTTCTGATTCGGCGTCGCCGGGCAGAACGGTCGGTACTCTAGGGCACGGGGCAACGACGGTCTGAATTCCGGATCGGAACACGGCCCTGTTATCTCCCAGGGTTTCTTGAAGAAACGTTTCAGGTTTTGGAATACGGATTTGAAGGTTGAAGACGCTGCCATGACTGTATAAATCGGACTGGAATATGTTTGTTTGGATGGAAACCATAGAAGGAGGTTTTATATATATATATATATATATATATATATATGGCCATATGGGAATGGCAAACATATATTTTCTCCCTCAATTAAAGAAAATAGTATTTTTTTTATTTTTTGGCTTTTGCTTCATTGAACCTTCGTTCTTTACCATTTGTGGAAGAATTTTTTCAAGAAATACTTGGTTAAAAGGGATGAAATAATCCCAAAAATTGAAAATCTAACCCTTCAAATATTTTTTTTAGAAAAGTAATTCATTTTTTACATAAATGTTCTTTTCTATTGTAAGTATTTATATGTAAGTTTTAAAATAAAATGTTATTTTTACAAGAAAATAATAAGGATATTTTTGTCCAAATGATGTCCAAAAAAAGTGGGAGGTTAAATTTCAAAAATTGGGTTTTGGGAGACCCTTTTAATTAAATAACGAAATATTTGGTTAAAAAGAATGAAATAATCCTCAAAATTGGAAATATAACCCTTCTCATGTTTTTTCTATAAAAGTAATCCATTTTTTTGCATAAATGCTCTTTTCTATTTTAAATATTTATATGTAAGTTTTAAAATAAAGGGTTATTTTTATAAGAAAATAGTGAGGATATTTTTGTCCAAATAATGATCAAAAATTGGGTTTTGGAATACCTTTTTAATCAAATAACCCTGTTTTCAATATGATTAATAACATTTATGATCAAAACTACAAAAATATATAAAGTCCATGATATGTTGGTAAAGAAAAGCCTCCTTTCATGTTTTGGATTCTTATATAATATATTTTGTATACGGGGAGGATGTGTAAGTACGATTTTCATGTCTTTTTCCTTTCATCATTAGTTTTATTTTTATCTAGAACTTGTTTTTTTTTAGACAAAACCACTTTCTATAATAAGCTCATATTTGAAAAAGATAAGTTCGATTTTTTCAATAAATTCATTTTTTAAAACAACGAGTTCACTTTTTATTTTTGAAGTTTTTATATTAAATTTCATTTTTTTTATTGTCTTTTGAAAAGACAAGTTCACTTTTATATCAAACCTGTCTTTTTAAAAGACAAGTTATATTTGAAATCTAAGGGTATAGTAATTTTAAAATTATAATATTTTTTCACTACTAAAGCCCAACTTTCAACTATAACACAAAAATAATGATTGGAATAAGTCTATCACAGGCAACCAAATGGTTTGAGTAGATAGTGGAAGAACTTTAGATGGTCCAGAATCATGTACATTGGCTTGTTTTTAGAGCATCTTCATATAGTTGAAATCATACTAATTTGGCAAACCTAATTACACCATGTATTGAGTAATTTGTGCCATTTTGTGGTAAGTAGCCAAGTTCTACCTTTGATTGTTGTGTTATTAGATACTAGTTATGGTTGATTGGTCACCTAATCCATATTTCATTATCGCGTCGTTAGATGTCACTAAGGTTTTTCTAAGAGTGAGGGTTAATCATAGTTAATGATTGTCTCACCATATTAATCCTTAGTTTGTTGTCTATTTAGGAATCAATTGGACAATTTTGTCACTTATTTGTCTAAGTCCTTAACATGGGTGTCCCAAAAAAGGCTAGTGATGTTCAAGCTGACACCTTTGAACCAACAACTCCTTCATTGGTCAATGTCTCTTGAATCAATACATGTCAATTCGGTAGTGTGTCACTATAGTTCCCTCATTCTCCTTCCTTTTTTTTTGTTTTTTCTTGTGTAATTAAGTTATGAGTGTGAAAATCAAGGTAAGTTATGATTCTAATAGTAGATTCCTAAATATTCAATGATGGCTATAGTGGTTATTTATTTAAGGCATTTTAACCATCATTCTTTTTTTTTATTATGTAATTTTTTATTCTTAATTATTATGTTCTTGTTTTTTTTTTTCCTTCTACTTCTCTTCTATTATTAAGGTATGTCAAACATTGTTTCATTGGCTCGTTGATATCATATTCCCATCGATTGAGGTTATAGGCTTCTTTCGTAAGGAAAAATTACAACCCTTACACCCACAGTAGACATTTTGTGTAGGTGAAATACCTGAAGGTATGTTTTCACCCACTACTACCACCACTATTACGACATTTTTTTTTATAAAAAAAATTACCTTTTTCATTATTTTAACCATAAAAGTGTTAGTGTCTTAATGGTGGTGGTAGGTCATAAACCTAACCTTGGATTATTTTATCATTGTCGAGATTATTATTTTTTTTACCAAGTTATGTGTCATGGTACTGGAACCCAATACATTTTTCCCTATGATGGGTCCCATAGCTTGATTTTTGGGATCTCTGACATATGAAAAAGTGAGAAAACTAAAGGTTTCCTTTACTTGAAGGAGATTGGAAAAGGCTAAATGTGTCGAGTAGCATTTTTTCTATACATTTGACAAATGATGAACATGGTATAATGGCCTTTGGTTTTATCCTTATTACTATTGTTTTTATTTTTCTTTATCAAAGTCAACTTTTGACCTCCCTTTACGGTCTTCCATAACCAAGGGGTTATCAAGTCACCCATCTAACTTGAGAACGATTCAAAAGGCTATGGTGGGTGGTTAGTTTTAGAGCACCCTTTTCTTACTCAGTGCTTAAGTCAAGTATTTCTAACCATGCACACTTTTGTCGGTATACCAAGGAACATGTTCTCGTAGGGGTCATTCGTAGGGCTCCTACATCAAGTTACTACACTTATATAGCTACCATGTCCTCATTTAATCATTACTTGTTTCCATATGGGATTCCTTTTCCTTTTAAAGGAAATGGATACTCTGATTCCAAATCTGTAAGAGACTTTTAGGATTCTCATTCATCTCCATGAAAGAAGGTAGTTGAGAGTGAAAGATTTTTGCAACCTAAGAATACGTTAAAGAAAGAGAACCCATCATTTTTTTCATTGCCAAAACCTATCTAGAATGGGTTGAAGTTTTCCAAAACTACCTCATTCTTGAGAAGATTTGATCATGTTATCCCTCTTTAGGAGGTGATTTCCTTAGTTGCCCTTTGTTGGGATGGATTAAAACCTTTTACCTTTTATACACGGATCACTATTTTTATCTAACACTCTTTTAGTTTGTCCTAATGAGCTTTCTCAAGTAATTTCTAAGGTGGTGCCTTCAATGATGGATATTTTTACCACTTGGGGACCCACTACAACAATCGAGCCTCTATAATATTTTGTTTAGTCCTAACTAATCAAAAGCTCAATAGAACGTCATTAACTTCCTCTAGTAGCGCATATGCTTTTAGAAGAAGAGATGACTCTACACCTTTTAAGGCCTCTTGAGATTGTCCACGAGTTAGATAACACGACATTGTAAAGATCTATGATGATGAGAAGTGGTGACTAATGACTTAATTAGTTGTATTAAATATCAAAGTCAATTATTTAACATCTTTCCTCATTGGTCTACAAAACAGATCGTTATTCCCACCCAAGGTGATAGTTTAATCATTCAAATCTCGGGGGACGGTTTGTTCCCATAGAGAGTTTTAGCTTGTTAGGCAACAATTGAGATTATTTAGATTTTGGATAGTCTATTTGTTGAATTTGTTGCTTAAGTGGTGTGTGTGTTTTTCTCATATTTGTTTACTTTTAATTTGTTTTGTGTTAACTTTTTATCCATTTTTTTTAGGTTTTTATGATTACTAATGATCTCATTGGTCATATTAATTAGTACTATGAGTGGTCATCTTATTGTAAGAAGGAAATGAAACATCTTTATTTATCCTTAAATAAAGAAGTTGTTGCCCTGGATCAAAGCTAAGGAGTTTCTCCTTGTGATGAAGATGGAGTTAGCTAAGAAGTCTTAGGTGCTAAAGGAAAAAAAAAAAAAAAAGGTGGCTCTTCATACATTGGTTCTCTTATTACACAATGGAAACAAATCCTTATAAACATAGGTCTTTGGATTATAAGATAAGACATCATCTCTCTTGGTCTAAGTTAAGTCTATTGAGGTCGAACTAGTAGATTCTTATCCCAATTGACCTGTCTAGATGATAAGATTTGTCTCTACTATAAATAGGATAAGAAGGCAATTCATGTTAAGGAAAAGATGCCCAAAACTTTAGAATATCATGCATACACCATTGATTCTCTTACTACGGACATGGTGAAGCTCACATGGAAAAGGCAACCATCAAGTCTCATTCAACTGAGGCATATTCTTCTCAAATGAAGGTGATGTTCAAATCTACCAAGTTCGTAGACTATAGAGAGGTTTCAGTCAAACTTGACTAAGAGGTAGATGACAATGATGCGTTTGGTGATAAAGGTGATGATAGAGAATAGGTTTTTTTTGGTTAGTTATTCAAGGGAAAATGTTTAGGTGTTCCCTTACAGTTTTAATGAAAGAATCTTTTTGCAATGTTTTTTCTTTTCTTCACAATGACTCCTAATTTTTACTAAAAGGATTTTTTTTTTGTTCCATTTTACTTTTTGTAATGTCTAATAGGGAGATACTTGACTACCCTCAACCAAATATTTTTTAGGGGTGTGGCCACTAGGGGCTATTCAATAAGGTCATTCTAAGGACATGCTTGACTTGAACAACTTTATACCCTTAGGCAAATGCCCTTGAGGGTGTAGCCACTTAAGGTCATTATAAGGATATGTTTGGCTTAAATTGCTTCACACCCTTGGGCGAATGCTCTTAAGGTTGTTTGATAAGATCATTCATTCTTAGGAGATGTTTGATCTCAACAACTTTACACCCTTAAACAAATTATTTAGAAGGGGTGACCACTAAAAACCTTTTGATAAGGTTGTTCCAGGGAGAAACTTATCCTAAATGACTTTACACCCTTAGGTGAATAAGGGTTCATTACCTCTTATTCTAGGGAAAAGCCTAACTTGGACAACTTTATGGTCTTAGTGAATTATAGGGAGATGCCCAAGCTTGATAACTTTACACCCTTGAGCAAGTGCCCTTTTGTTCCATTAAACACCTTTTCTATATATATACTTTTTGTCATGATTGTAGCTACGTTAATAGTATTTTCATAAATTGCATGCATGTTAAGATCATGGTACTTTTGTCCTATCTATATGTTTTGTACAATATACCATTCTCTTATCTACATTGTTCGGATTTGGTATAAGTCATATGACCTTTCCTAGTTTAGTCTCGATTTTCCTTCTATGAGGTATTGATTATTTTTTAAACTTTTTTTAACAAGATCTCCATTTCTCGGAATTGTCTTTTGCACACCTTCCAATTATAGAATGATGTTATTCACTACCCATAGTTTGCAACTTTTAGATTATCCACCTTTTGTCATTCTTCAAGCAAGTCTAACTCAAATCCTATGGTTCCTAGGTTTGCTTCTTGTTTGAGCATTGATATATTGATTTCGATATTATAACTTTAGTCCTATAGGTTAGTGCCAACATGGTTTGTTCTTTCTTGTTTGGTTTTTTGGATACCCATAGGACAACCGATAATTCTTCTACGTAGTTCATTTTTGCATTATCCAACCTTTTCTTTAGATAGTTTAATAATGTTTTATTAGTGGCATATACTTGGTCATTGCCTTGTAGATGTCGTGAAATGGCATAGAGGTTGATTATTTGTAATTCCTAGCAAAAACTTTTAAATTATTTGCAATTAAATTAGGCATTACTCTGAGAAAAACCAAATAAGCACATTGTATTTTCCTATAAAAATCTTTGTACGTCCTCTTTTTATCTATCAATAAGCTTTTATCCCTACCCATTTTGTGTAATAGTCAATGGATACAAGCTCTAATATTTTTTATTAAGAGCAACAATTATAAAGGGGGTAAAGTGTATTAAACCCTAAATATTAATTAAAATTAATGATAATAAATGTGTCAATTTAATGATGTGAAATAAAATCTAAATTAACTTTACCAAACGACCTTAATATTTAATTATTTAAAGTAAAAATAAAATTATAAGTTTTAAGTTAGAATAATTTAACTTAATATTAACTTAAGTTATTAGATAATAATTATTAAGTTTTATCAAATATCCATTAACTTAAATTCATACTACTGATATTCATATGCAATTATACTATTAAACTAACATAGATGGAGAGATTCTCTTTGCCGTTATATTCTTCATATGATTGTTATAATATTAAATTACCAATCATTAACATTATTACCTTGATTATAAACATAAAATATTAATTTGGTATTTTCAAATTTTTCTTAACAATATAAAACTATTTTATAGAAAATCAAAAACAAAAAAGGGAATAAAGTCATACAGGATAAGACATGTGATAAGAAGATTCAAAACATTAAAGATATATCAATATGAATTAGAAATTATCTCGTATACATTTGAAATTAAATATTATCTATAAAATATTATGATATTTTATTAGAATATATAAAATAAAAAATATAATAAAAATTGAGAAAAAAGAATACTCAAAAATGCAAATATATATATTACACTTTTTATAATATATAAATATATATATATATATATATATATATAAGATATGTGATAAGAAGTTTCAAAACATTAAAGATATATTAATATGAATTAGAAATTATCTTGTATACATTTGAAATTAAATATTATCTATAAAATATTATGATATTTTATTAGAATATATATATATATCTTGATATGTGTATTATATAAAATTTTAATAATATTTTGTTAGTGCATTACGTTATTTAGGTTAATTTGTCAATTTTGATTTATGGTAGTTTCTCATGAGTTACATTTATTTGAAAGTATAAGGTTATTGCAAAATCAATTCAAAATAAAATAGGTAAGTGTGGTTGATATTTTGAGAATAATGAGGGGCTTATGAAATTTAGGAATAAAATTTTAAATTGAGAATTTAAAAATAAATATTTTAAAATAATAAAATAATTTAGGAATTTAAAAAGAAAATATTTTCAAATAATAAAATTAATTTAAACTGAGAATAAAAAAAGGAATTTTTCCAAAATTTTTATGAAATTCGGAAAAGAATTTAAATTAATAATTTTAAAAGAAAAAAACTTTCAAATATTTTTGAACTTAAAATATAAAATCTTTATAGAATTCTTAAGTTTTTAAATTACTTTTTTAGAATTTGGTTTTTAAATTGATTCTAAATCAACTACATCTTCTTTCTTTTATATATACCTATATGGAGAATTCTCATAATAATTCACAAGTATTTTTTGCACTTAACTTAAAACTTTCAAAATTTTTTTTTAACATGGATGCAGATGCGACAAGTTTTGGAGTGCAAGTCTCAGAGAACAGCAATCACAAAGTAAATATTTATATTTTGTGAATTATTGTTTTACATTATATGTTTTTACATTCCTGAATTGTTATATCCATATTTTATGATATATGATAAAGTTTAAAAAACTATAATGGAAAACTCAAAAACAAACAAGATTATCAAAATTTATTTTCTTAACAAAGTTTTCACTTTTATTTTAAATTAAATTTATTTCCAAAAAAAAAAACTCAAAGCACCTTCTAGTAATTGCCATTAAAAATAGTTTCATGTTTTTTAAAAGAAAGCAAAATGATTTTATAACTCAAAAAGATGTTTCTAAAAATAGTATTTGGAGAATCTGTTTTGAAAGTTTGGTAATTTTTTAAAAATACTTTGAAAACATTTATTTTATATAGATAATAAATGTATAAGTGTATATTACCTTAATGGAGAATAAATTAAGAAAATTATTTTTGGGAATTAGGTTTCTAAATAAATTTTTATTCTTAAAAAATATTTTTTAAGAAAGTTTGGAAAAAGGAAGGCCGTGAACTACCAGAGGCCAACTAACCTAATTAATTCCTTAATTATATAAGAGTGATTCGAGAATGCAAAGTGGGGAGAAACCCAACTGCTAGAAAGAGTACAAGAAAAGCAAGCCGAAGGCAAAGAATAAAAGCGTAACAAAATTTTCAGTATCTCTGCTTTGTACTTTGGTTTTCATCCCTTCGCTGCTCCTCTCTCTCTCTCTCTCTACAGATCTATCATTCACCTCTCCTCCATCACGCTCAAATCACTCCACAGCAGGTTTCTTTTCTATGTCTCTTCTTCAATTTCTCTTGGTTTATTTTAATTTCGATTTGTTTGATCTGTGATCGATGGTTCTTGAACGTTGTTTGATGATTGATCCACATCGATTTTAGGTTGTTCTTCTGTTTTGAGGGTTTTATGGGGTTTTTCTTTGTTCCTGTGATTTGGGCTTTTCTTTTTTCATGTTTGTGTTGCAAGCGCTTTCGCATAGCTGTTGTACAGCGCACGATGTATCTGGGCTCGTTTGTTTCGTTTATCCAGAAAACGCGTTTCGTGGTCTTTCCCACAAGCTTTGAAATTTAGAAGAGTTCTCAGAATAGGGTTTTTTTTGTTATACGATGCAGGGTTAATTGTTTAGGGTTTGGTTTTCTTAAAAAAGGCGTTTTGCTCTGGATGTTGAAATGAAAACGTTGATGTAGCTAGAGGTGTTTTTCTCTGTGAATTGAGTTAATAGCCTTCCAAACAGTGTATGTGTTACTTATTTATTCTTTTACTTGCACCTTTTATTCTTGGGGTTGTGGCTGCTAGGTCTCAAATTTTGGTTACTGGTTTGATTGCAATGTTTTGGTTTAATACATTTCAGTTTTGTAGAAGGAAAATGATGCTCTCACAGATAAATTTGTACAGAAAGCTTAAAAAGCGACAAGAAAATCTATTTTGGAACTAACTAAGCGTCGTTTGGCAGTGTTTTTGAAAAACACTTTTAGCCTAAAAAGTGTTTTTGAAAAAAAAAAAAAGGGTCTTTAGCAAAATTTAGGAAACAATTTTAAAAATAATCACTTGTAGTGTTTTTTGAAGAATCACTTGATAAGTGATTCTTCTAAAAACACTTCAAGAGAAAACACTTTCACTAAAAACACCACGAGTAGAAACATTGCCAAACGCACTCTAAAGAGGCGTGTGAGAGGGTCCAGATTTCCCTTTTAAAAGTTCTTCTGCATCGCTACATGTACCAATGCATAATTTTTTCATATAGCATACACACTGTGGACTGCATGTGTATGCATGCGCGTGCACACACACACACACTTAGATGCTTCTTAACCGTAACATCTACACCATCCTCAAATTGCTACTGTAATATCAAGAGCAATGTTGTGGACATTTCAAAAGAAGAGCTGATCAAGGTTTTAGAATCTAATTTTTTGAGTATATATATTTTTTATTTTCTACTATTAGGGTTCTTATTTTCTTTTATCAGTTAAGATAATAGCATGTTATTGAATGAGTATAATAGATGAAATGAGGATGCTAAGATGGATGAGTGGCAATAGAAGAAAAGGTAGAAATAGAATAAGAGATGAATACATTTTTGAGAAGTTATGATCATCATCTAGTAATATAAGATGGAGAGAATTGATTCAAATTGGAGGCAATGGGAGGACATATGAAAGCATGCATGACATGAATTGAGGCGTTGAAACTTGATATGGCTTCCAAGGGACGGAGATTGTGGTCATAACTAGTCCAAATGACAATTAAGGATTCATTTAGCTGAAGGAAAGTGATTGTGGGGTTGGGAATAAAGCATTGTTGTAGTTGAGGTTGTTGTTTTGGGAGAAAAAGTTGGTTTTGGGGGGGGGGGGGGGGGGGGGGGGGAGTTGATTGGCTGCACTGGGTGGGTTGAATTTCTTTTGGCATATTCTCTTAGTTGCATCCCTGGAGCCTAGTTTTCTACTTACTTTTATTTGTCCTGTTCATCATTGTTGCCTTTTTTCTTTCCTGTAAGTGTAAATTCTCTCTATATAATCACTTTTATTAAGCGTGTGTTGATGTTGAATATTATGTCTAGATGGCAATGCAGGAAGCGACTCCTGCCCCTCTTCATTCTGCTGCATTTGTTGGAAATGCCTTTGTGGATCAGTATTATCCCATTCTTCACCAAAACCCGGAATTGCTGTATAAATTTTATCAGGATTCAAGTGTGCTAAGCAGGCCAGATTCGAGTGGTAGTATGACCACAGTAACAACTTTGCAGGCAAGTGCAGTAGGATTTAACATTGTTTTACATAAACTGCATCATGGTTCCTTTGGGTAATCTGTTTCTTATTTGATAGGCAAAACATAGATGCATTAGTAGGCAGTAGGCACCTTGCAAACAGGATGCAACCCAAGTACAATAGGGCATTCAAATAGTGCTAAAAAGCAGAGGAACAGGCAAACAATAGAAAGGCCAGACATAGCCATAGGCTCTACCCATATTCTATTTGGCTAGTCTTAGACAGTTGGCAACCTTTATCTTTTGTACCATACCTCTGAAATGAAAACTTTTGCATCAATCTACACCACCCAGTAGAGGGAGCCTATTTATTGGATGCCTGAGAAACTTCTGCTAGTACCCACTGGTGGATCTCTGCCAATCATTTCACTGTAAGGCTAAACAAGATTATTTTGAGCCTGTTTGGGACTGCTTCCTGTTTTTGGCTTTAGCTGGAAGCTGAAGCTAGTCACAATTTTTAAAGGTCAATATTGGCAGTGTGAAAGTTTCGTGAAACATGAAAGGATTTCTCACATGAATCAAACTAAAGCTTTTACAAGAAACAATATATTCCTGACTTCCTTATTAAAAACTTTTTTAAGCCATAAACTTTTTGAACAAAATTAGGCAAACAGATAAAGTTCTTATTGCTCTTAAAAAAAAGTTTTTAGTTTCTCAGAAGTCGATCTTGATAAGGGCTTCATATTTGTGATTTTAACTGGTTGCCCATACAACCAGTGGCTTATTCGCTAGAGGTGATAGACCACATGATTATTCTATAGACCATGATTTTCTTTTGGTTAATGAGATGACTGTGAAAAGCTTGAATGTAAGACACATGTCTACCTCCAAGGAGTGAGACACAGTGAAAGAAGTGAGAATTCCGCGGTTTTGTTAATGCACAAACACTCACATGAATACAATGAATTTTGTTGACCTTGATTACTATGTTTAAAAACTTTAGCATTTTTTTTTTCTTGCTTTTCCTTTTTTTTTTTTTAAATTTTTAATTTGGCTGTGTTTGACATCTTATCATCATAAGATGGCATGAGATGAACAAAACTAGTTACCGTAAACCACTGAAACTGATTATTAGCATCTCATTGAATTTCAAGATCATTGTTATTTTTTATTTGTTATCCAACTCTTACACATAGGAAAAATTTTCCTATATGACGGGTACGTTGGATGCTTATTGACTCAACTGAGTTTTTAAAGACGTCCCAAACCTTTTTGACTGCTTGTGATGCTGCAACCATTTTTACTAAGCAGCTCTTTTTATAGAGTCCCTGCTTATTATTTTCTTCTATGAGCCTTCCATAAATAATCATGGATGAATATCTATTTATTATTATAAATCATGGTGGCACTCCCACTGGAGATACTACTGCTTGTTGTCTCTACTTATTATTTTCTTCAATGATCATTTGATACACGGTCATGGATGAATATCTTATTATTTTCTTCTGTAATCCTTCAGTCCACAGTCATAGATGAATATCTATAAATTATTAGAAGTCATGCTGCAGTTGCTATCAAAAAAAACAAAAAAGAAGTCATGCTGCAGTTGTCTATCAAAAAAACAAAAAAGAAGTCATGCTGCCGTCCTACTGGAGAGTTTCAATCTTCATCAGGATCCAAGTCTTATGTTTATAGTTCCATTGTAAAAATGTTTTTTACAAAAAATTATTGCAAAGATTAAAAAAAAAAAAACCATTCCTTGTTTTCAAAATCCTTGAAAAGTGAAAGGATATGATTGATGGTGTCAATGATCATTTTTCATGGGTAAATGATGACACATGGTATAACATTTTTTTTTCTTTTTTTTTTTGTTTGATACTATCTCTTACTTTAACTTTTATTATGTTGTAATGTCATCTGCGTGTTTAGGTTTCTGATTTTTCTTGTTTCCCCTTTCTGTAAATTATTCCCTGTTTTTATTTTATGAATCAGTAGTTGAATTGGATGGTTGTTTATAGTGAAGTAGGGTTTTCTTTTACAGTTCAACCTCCTGTTTAAATTATATATTATATTGCTTTTTTAATCATTAAAAATTTTATATTGTTGATTGTAGTTTTTGTTTTATAGGTTTAATAAAAAGTAGTCAAACATTGTTTTATAAACTAAAAGAAGACTTGCTAGAATCTGTGAAGAAAGCCAATTTTGTAGAAGTCGTTTTGAAGTAACAATTTATTAATGTTCTCTATAAACATTAAACATAGATTACCTTTACTGTTAATGGTGATAAGTTTGAATTTTAATGTAGTTTAACAATAGTGAATAACCTACTTGTCATGGTCCATCTTGGTGGAGTCCAATGATTAGATTGCCCTGTGATTTGTCTCTAGTGCTTGTTTTGCAGACCTTTGAACTATGTACCTTTTCCTGTTAATCTTTGTAACTTCGAATTTAAAGTCCTAATATAGGCAGAGGAACAAAATTTCATTGTTCTTCATATTGTAGCAGGCAATCAATGACAAGATCATGTCATTCCATTATGGCGAATATAAGATGGAGATAGAGACTGCAGATGCTCAAGACTCTTACAAGAAAGGGGTGACTGTTCTAGTGACTGGAAGTGTAACTCTGAAAGATAACGTGAAAAGGAAATTTGGTCAATCATTCTTTCTAGCTCCACAGGACAATGGCTACTTTGTCTTAAATGATATTTTTACGTATATCGAGGAAAAGAAATCATTGCAGGAAAATTCTGCATCAGTTGATGGTATCAATGAAACTGCTCCAACAGCTGCCTTGACTCCAGATCCAGGTTCGTGTGATTTTTCTTCCTTTGGTACTATGATTGAGATTCATTTCAGACTTGATTTTTAGAATTGCTTTTATTTTGTCTCCAGATCCAGAGGCCAATCATGTTCCTGATCATCTTGTGGTAGACCCTGCAACACCATCCTTTGAGGAGGAGGACGATCTGAATAATGTTGCTGAAGTTTGTGACCCATCAGATAATGAAGAAGGATCGGTTATTGAAGAAGAGGCTGTTGTTGAACCCCCATCTATTTCAAGTGAGAATGAAATTTCTACAGTAGTCGATTCAGCTCCTGCAGCACAAGAGGATGCTCCAAAGAAATCTTATGCATCAATTGTGGGTTCTTAGTCATTCTTTTCCTTTCTCAATTTTGGTATTCACCTTTTTATTCAAATTTATTTTGTATACTAAATTAATACAGGTGAAGGTAATGAAAGGCAGTGCAACATCCACTCCAGTCTTTGCTACCAGTACAGTAAGGGCAGCACCTGCAAACTTTGATCAACAGTTGGCTGGTTCTGCAAAATCTGCTCCGGCACCAGAGGCATTGACTCCTACTAGTGACAATGCTCCTGAAAGTAGCAATATTAATGAAGAAGGTGTGTATTTTTTTGCTCAAAGTTAATGGATTTCTGCCTTGACTTCCAAAACACCTTCCTCTTGGTGAGCCACATGCACTTGCTTTTGTCATCCTTCCCTGTTCTTTGAAATAATTATACAAGGACAACAAATTTCAATGTGAATGCTGTGTACTGGATGTTGTGTTATCTTGATCCCATATCTATACATTTGCATCCTGTATTTCTCTAATTTCAAAATATCACGTTGTACTCTTTGCAATTGAAGGTTTCTCCATATATGTACGGCATCTGCCTTTAAGTGCAACAGTTCCACAATTGGAAGAGGAGTTCAAAAAATTTGGCCCTATTAAGCAAGATGGCATCCAAGTCAGAAGTAATAAGGTACATTTCAAATATTATTTTTGGTTGCTATTCTTATTCAACATTTCTTGACATCAAATTGAACCTTTTTTAACATAATATTTGTGGATTTCATGTTACTTTCCTGTGTCTAGCAGCAGGGATTCTGTTTCGGCTTTGTTGAGTTTGAATCTTTGAGTTCGATGCAGAGTGCACTTGAGGTACTGCTTCTACACTTGGTTGCCTTCCACTTGTTATAAGCTGTGGTGATTTTTTTCACAATCATCATCAACTCCTACTTTTGTTATCTGATTCAATCATCGAACTTAGTTGACTATTTATTACATGCTTTGCTGAATAGATGAGATCCTTTCAGTTAACTTGCGTCCAGCTAAATGTAGTTTTTATTTTTTGCTTAAAGCCCTTGTAGCTGGAATTTCTTGAAAAGTGGGGTTTCTGTAACTCTATTATCCCTTTTCTTGCTTGGTGATGAAGTTTATTGGAGCAATTTGTTCATTGTGAACTTTTTTCCTTTAGAAATAGTTTGTGCATGTGTAATTGGCTAGTCCTGCTTATGCATGTCTTAGTTCCTGATGTCAAAACTAATGTGGTGTGCTTCCCCTTGCTTTGTCAGTAAGCTAGATTCTAGAATACTGGTAACTCAGCACATCGTAGATATTTGGAGCTGCAAAATGTGGAATATGGTTATGGAACAGTGCTCATATGGGTTATTATTATTTTTTTATCTGCACAACACCTTAATATTGACTTGGTGTGCCTTTTCTGCTTGCATATACCCTTTTTAGTTCCATGCCTGCTGCACTGGAGGTGGCCAGATATATGTGTAAGGCCTCCTCTATTTTCTAGAAAGTAGTGTTTTACATTGAAAACGATAAGATAGTTTTTTATTTGATAGACATAGATAAAATATATTATTAGTGTCTAACAAAAGGATGTACAAAAGTATAAACGTTACATGCAAATGTTTTTTTTTGATGGGAAACAACACTATAACATATTAAGGTAAGTAAAAATAAGCAAGAATGATAAGAGATCCTCCAAAAAGTACACAAAAAGAAAGCAAAAACCTCCAAGTTCAAGAATCTATATAACTATGAGGTTCCACAAACTATGTCCCATGTGGGAATATACAAAAATAATCTATCCTTGGTAGGCCACACCCTTGGAGCTGCACACTAACATCCAGTCAAGTTAGATCAAATTAAGGGGACACCCTTAAAAGTTGTGGTGCAAGAGGCCCAGAAGGAGGCTAAGAATTTAATTATGTCCCAAAGACCCTTCAAAGTTCCGACCTTGTCCTAAAAAATCCTATAATTTCTTTCTTGCCACACAACTCACATCAAAGCAAGACAAGCAAATTGCCACAATACCTTGCCTCTATTGGTACTTCCCAATCCTTTATATGAAATAATCATAATATCACATATACTC
The DNA here is from genome assembly GCF_004353265.1 of Vitis riparia. Lineage (NCBI taxonomy): Eukaryota > Viridiplantae > Streptophyta > Magnoliopsida > Vitales > Vitaceae > Vitis > Vitis riparia. The sequence goes on along the minus strand of NC_048447.1, from coordinate 13,796,042 downwards.
CTAAGAGGAACCTAATCCATATGAACCAAGTTGCATAGTCTATGCCAAAGCCCCAAACTCAATGGACAATGTAAGAAGATAGGATCTATCATTTCACCACTCTCCATACACAACAAACAAACATTAGGATTGAGGGCATTGTAGGATCTTCTCAGTTGTAGCATATCATTGATGTTTACCTTCTTTTTTTTTTGATCAATAAGTATAAGATTGTATTGCAAAGAGGCGCTAAAGAAGCGACCCACCAAATTACAGTATAAAGGGACTTACCCCCTTACAAAAGGGCCAAAACATCAAAGGACAAGGTAGAACAAAAAAACCTCTCCCTTAACGCATACACACCCAATCTATAAAATCTATTAAGGTCGAAGGACCATCTTTTATCCACACTTTGGATTCCGACCACAAAAAATACACAAAAGATGCTTTCAGCCTTTGAATGGACAGCTCACAATCCTCAAAAGCAATTGAATTTACCTTCTTAAGTGCCGCTAACCAAGCAAATGACTTAACCTTAAATGGGGTAAACAAAAAGGAGAACCAAAGTGAAGGGGGTAAACAAAAAACAACTTACCTACCTCACTTAGAGCTCAACCACTCAATGTAGTCTAACGTACATAGAAAGCTATCACCTATGTATATTCTAACACATCACCAAATAATATTCATGAAGGATTGGTTGATAGCTTAGTCCCCTTTTTCGAGATTTTCAAAAACTCTCCTATTTTTTTCTTTCCAATTGGTCCAAAATAAGCACAAGGGAGTAGCTTTCCATGTTTTTTTCCTCTTTTTTCTGACAAAATATCCATGCCAACTTAAAAGGGCATCTCTTACTATGGAATGCATCACCCGTTCAATCCCAAAAAGAGAAGAAACGAGCTGCCACAGCATGACTGCTTTTGATTAGTGAAGGGGGATATGATCAAACATTTCTTCTTCTCCTTTACACAAATTGCATCTATTCAAGATTCGCTGTCCTCACCTTTTAAGTTGGTCCAACGTCAACAGATTACGTCCTTTTAAGATAGGTAATATGAACACAATATTGTAGCATATGACCACTGCAATAATATCTTGAAAATATGGGGACGGATAGAAGTTTAGACTTATAACTGGTACAAGGTTTAAGGGAATAGAGGAAGAAAGGCTGTTATGCCATTGAAGTTGTTATGGACTGCAGATTTCAATTAAATTATGCTAATGTGATCTTGTGATTGAGAGTATTAAGAGCCCTCTTCAATTAAAGGAACCTCGATACCTATCAAAAATAGAAAAATAAAAATAATGTGTCTAATAAGGCTTTGATAAATGTGGTTGCTAGGGAAGTAGGTCATGAACTAGCAAGTAGGCAGTGTTTGTCAGCAAGGGTATACCTTCTCATAGTAACTATTGTACACCGGCACAAGAAATGTGTCTATGTGCCTTTTTTGCATAGTTGTAAACATTTTAAACCTAGCCTTTTTGTCTTCCAATAGAAGGTCAAAATGTATAAAGAGGCCTCTAGCATGAGTATGTTTTTCCCGTAATCTTGCCTTATAAACCAGGCCTCTTCCATATCCCTTGCTGTTTACCAAGTAATTGCTAACCAATCAAAATCTTTGTGGAAAATTTGTCAATATTTTAGGCAATCTTAGCCTGTGAGTAGACAATGGATTTTTAGGCATCCAACCTGAGTTTTAAGGTAGTCTTAATCATGCATCACACATATCTTTTTATTTTATTTTATTTTATTTTTTTGTGTTTTTCTATAGTACTTTTTGCTGCCACAACTAGGAAAAGGTTCTTCACAAGGCACTTCTATTGTTCCTAAATTTCAGTACTCAACAAGGGCAACACAGTGAAACTTTGACAGGCCTTCTATTCAAAAAATTTGATTTAGGTGCCACAATTCTGTCGGAGAGCCCTCTTCACAATCTACAATTTATATCTTGCTTATTTACCTATCAAAAAAAAAAAAAAAAATGATTTAGGAGTATTTAGTGTGACAGATTAGGAGGAAATTCATAATTATCTCCTACCAATCTGATGTCTATTTTTAAATATAGTTAATTTCTGTTTTGTAGGTTGATTTTCCCATGTACATATGTATCTTTTCTATAGACAATATTTTGTGTCTATATGATTGTATATTTTTATTATTATTATCATGAATGAAAATTCTGAAAATATTCTCTCCAATTCTGCGTTCATGGTAACAAAGCCGCCCTTACTAGGAAGATAAATTGCTTTCTTGCTGATTCTCCATTAAAATCAGTATTTGTTTGTTTAGGATGTTTCTACCAGAATTGTAGAAGATTATTCTTCTACTCTCCATTGTCATTTTTGATTTTCTTGTTATTTTTTTTGGCGAAATAATTGACTGTATTCGCAATGTCTGGAGTTTTTGAAGATGAGGACAAAGGGAACTAACCGAAATAATTTGGAGACAAAACCCAGCAGTTGCAACTAACCGAAAAACCCAGCAGAAGCTGGAGGACAAAGGGAAAGTCTGGTGTGATTTCTGCAACAAGCCTCTACCCATAAGAGACCTGTTGGAAATTGCTTCCACCAAATTTTAAAAGGAGGCAAATTTGGAGACAAAACTGGGTGAGGAATGCAGGCTGTGATAGGAACGCAGATTTCAGGATCTGAGGTGATCCCTTTTAGTAAAGAAAAATTGGAGCATCTCGATGAACTGCTGAATCAAACTTTGCCGTCTCTGAACATGATCCCATCCTGTTCCTTTGCAAAAAACCTAAATCTTTAGGTGCTCTCACTGTCTTGTTGAATTCAACACCTTGGATCATTTATTCGGGTGTGTCCGACCATATGACTAGCCTATCACAATTATTCTTGTCATATACTCCTTATGTGGGCAATTTAAAAATAGTAGTTGCGGATGGAAGTTTGTCACCTGTTGCAGGAAAAGGTTTTATAGTCATCTCAGAGAATCTAACTTAAAATCAGTTCTTCATGTGCCTAATCTCTCATGTAACCTTTTATTTGTTAGCAAAATCACAAAGGACTTTATTTGCATTGCTAAATTCTTAATTCTCATTGTGAACTTTAGGAACTACATTTAGGGAGGATGATTGGCAGTGCTAGAGAGGCTGATGGACTTTATTATTTTGATAGTGTCTTGGAGAGTAGACAAGCACAAGTTGTGAAGAGTAGTTTTATTACTTGTGGTATTATACATCCCATTGCAAAGTAGGTGTGCCATAAGTTTTCTCCCATTTTTAGATCTTTTACCACTAACCCATCTAGTGTTGCTATTCCTAGGATGCCTTGAACCATGTTGAGTGGAAGGCAACAGTTTTAGAAGAGCTATGAGCTCTTAAAAAATATAGATTAAATTGCTGAAGGAGAAGAAGACAATCGGGTGTAAATGGGTGTTTGGTCAAGTACAAGAAACATGGGAATCTTGAGAGTTACAAGGCAAGGCTCATTGCTAAAGGCTTTACACAAACATATAGAATAGATTACAAAGAGACCTTTGCCCTAATGGCAGAGATGAATAGCATATCACTAGCTGCAAATTTGAATTGGTCATTGCAACAATTAGATATGAAGAATGTATTCTTGAATGATGTGTTGGAAGAAGTATTTACGGATTTGCCAATGTTTTTAGCATCGGACTGGTCATTGAATCGAAAAAGTTATTAGTTCATTGGTTCATTAGTCGAACCCGCGGTCAAAACGATGACGTCATAAATATATATTTTATATATTATTAAAATTTTAAAAATTTTAAAAATAAAAATGATAAATTCTACCCAAATGTTTCAATTGATTGATTAAATAAATAATGAATACTCATAGCCAATATGCAATAAAATATTAAATATTAAAAACAAAAATTTAATATTAAATAATAAATATTAAAAATTTAATATTCAATTGGAATTTTGAAAATTGCAACAATGCATTGTGGGAGACTGGAAAGCTATCCGCGGAGTCGGCCGGCGATGTCAGCTTCGGTGGTGCTGCAACTGGAGGCTGGAGCGTGGAGGTTGGATGGAGAGTAGCAACAGTAGAGGGCAGCGGTGGCAGGAGAGGAGATTAGGGCTGCTGGGGGGGCAAGCCATCAGCTCCGGTGGTGGTGCAACTGGAGGCTGAAGTGTGGAGGCTGGATGGATAGCAGCAACAGTAAGGGGCAGCAGCAGCAGAGAGGAGATTCTGCTGGGGAGGGAGGACTGAACCTAAACAACGTCGTTTTAATGCCAGATGCTTCAAAACGACGTCATTTTGATGGTTTAAAAAAAAAAGAAGATTTTAACCCATTCGGTTCAAGGAGAATCGTTTAGTTCAACTAGTTCGCCGATCCGACCGTCGGTTCCGGCGGTTCAAGGCTGGTCCGAAGCTGAAACGGTTCAAAGCACTGAACCGAACCAGCACAGTGATTGGCCGACAGTTGAACTGGTCAGACCGGCCGGTTCGGTCTGGTTGTTAAAACCATGGGATTTGCCACTTGGATTAGAAAGTGTTTTTGAAGTTAGGAAAGTATGTGGACTAAAACGATCACTTTATAGTTTTCAATAGTTACCTAAAGCATAGTTTGATCAGTTTACTAAGGCTGTTAAGGTTCATGGGATTCTTCAAAGTTATGCTCATCACATGATGTTCTATAAACACTCAAATGATAGAAGGATGGTCATTCTCATTGTGTACATGGATGACATTATCCTAATTGAAGATGATATGAATGAATTGGAGGAACTAAAGGCTTTTCTTGCTAGAGAGTTCATACTCAAAGACCTTAGGGTATTGAAATACTTTCTTAGCACGGAGTTTGTAAGATCCAGGGATGGGGATATGTTTCACTCAAGTGAACAAGGAGAATTTTGGAGAATTTTAATATATTTCAAAATAATATAAATGGTTTGGCCGACTGTTTCAGAAACTATCCAGCTCGAAGCTGAGCCATTTGCCCAAAATCTGACCCCTCAGAAACTCATCCCATTTCCGCATTACTTCATTTCAAATATGTACTACTGGTATTTCCCGACTCCTGGAAAAGCATCTGTACCTTGTCAATTGATTCACTTTCTGAAAATGAAGGCATCGATAAACAGTTAATAAGTTCACCTAAAACTCAAGTTCTTTAGGCTGATTCATATGCATTCAGTCTTCCTAGACCCATTCACTTCCATCTGCTTCCTTTTTCATTTTGAAATCTAGAATACCATGTTCTTACTAACACCTCCCTTATTAGTTGATTCAGTTTTCTATCGGACAAGAGGGGCTGGATGAATCAATTTAAAAAAAAAAATGAAGAGGAAATTGCCTAAAGAATATTTAAATGGCTTGGACTGATTTGAAACTGCAATAAAATAAATGCTAAATTTGTAAAGAAATAAAAACTAGTCTTAGCACCTTAGGGCCTTATATTGTGGGACATTGAGGCATCCCAAATATTCAACATTTAAATACCATTCTGTCTTGTTGGCAATTCTTTCCTTGTATTATGACAATGATCTATGTTACTGCTAAGGAAAATTAATTCAGGTGAATCTTTTTGCAATTCACTTGCAGGCACAATGCAACATCTGTTGCTTTAGCAAAAAAATTTCCTTTGGTTGTCTCCATTTATATCAATATCTAATGAAATAGAAAAAGACCATATGGTCTGTGGAATTTGGAAGATGAGTTTGAGCATTTTTAGTTTACCTGGTGGTTAGAGTGGTCAAACAAAAAAACCAACATAGAACAATGATTATATATTTTATTGCTACATTTAGTTGTTGGCTCAAGATTCTGGTTTGATACTCTTGAAGAATTTCACTCTTTATGAATTATTTCTGCTTTGGCTTTTATGAATCTTGGTGTTTGGTAGATCTTTTGTTGGTGGACTTGTGTGTCCACAAGAAGTCACCGGCATGATGAATAGGCTACTTTGCTTGGTGTACATCTATGGATGCTATCCTGTGCTTGTATCACCTTGCTTTTATTTGTCTATTTTTCACTTGATTCTTCCCATCTAGTGGACTTTTTACCTTGGTTCAGGTTTCATGTTGCTGCTAATTACTGCTGCATTTCAATTTAAATTATTAGCTTATCAGGGCATCTAAAAAAAAGCCTGTTTAAAAAATCTCAGGCATCACCTATCACAATTGGGGATCGTCAAGCTGTCGTCGAGGAAAAAAGAACTACCACTCGTGGTAAGTGGAGTTTATTTTATTATTCCAGTTCAAAGAGATCTGAGGTTTTATGATGAAACATTTGAAGTTAATGATAAAAAGACTGACTAAACTGCTGGTTTTTTGCAGTTGGCGCTAGTGGTAGAGGCAGATACCCTCCAGGAAGGGGTGGGTTCCGGAATGACAACTTCAGGGGCCGTGGAAACTTTGGTGGTGGCCGGGGCTATGGGCGGAATGAGTCCAGAAATCAGGGTGAGTATTCAGGACGTGCAAGGGGTCCAACTGGACGCAATGGAGAGGCTTATCAGCGGGTTAATCAGAATGGAAGTGGGAAGACTGGGCGCCAAGGTGGGATGGCGTGGAACTCAGCTTCTTCTTGAAGCTTAGCAAGTGAAACTCGCCAACAGTTGAGATTTTTTGACACTAAAAATGAGAGGTGGTTTGTGTCATTATTTCTGGGCACTAGAAAGCAATTCAGGTTTTTGATTTTTGTAATTGGAATTCTTTGTGAGAATAATTTTTATTCTTGTGGATTTTCTATATAAGCTTACATGATATGACAGTTGTTTCCCCGGATTTATGGATTCTTCTGTACTTGCTGTTGTTTTCTAACATGGGAATTCTCTTACTGGCAACAATGGTTGAACCTGCCTTATTATTCTCCCAAAAGACAAAATCAAAGTCAGTATGGTCATTTTTAGCAACACATCGGAATGAAGAATCATATAAGAGTGCCCATTTTTCTATCAATCCAACATATAATCCCATTTTGATGACTTGGTGAGAGTTCATTTCAATTTTTGCAAGTTGGATACAAGATTTGATGCAGCGAAAGCTGCAGACCCACCAACCACACAAACCAGAGCAACCACCAGCTGCAGTGCTACCTCCCAGGGGTAGTCCTCAGGCACCAGGAAGGCACAAGAAGGACCCAGAAGCAGCAACACCAAGCTGAGGCTCAGCAAAGCCCCTGGGGTTCCGGGGTCTGTTGCCGCTGAAAGGATTCCAAATTCTTCTGCTTTTGATAGCAGACCCAGCTTCTCAATGCTTGACAGGGAAAACCCATACTTCTCAGCTGCCGACAGCAAGCCAGCCTTTTCTGCTTTAGTAAGAAGCTTGAGCTGCTCAACCCTTGTTAGCAGCTTTATTGGCGGTGGTGTTGCCAAAGGACTGCTGCGAGGACCTTTCTCCCCCAGAGGGAAGACAGTCGAAGCCTGCAATGCAATTGCAGACAACCCATATGTCGCAGTTAAATTGTAAAATTTGCAGTTGAAAAATACAACACAGATGGTTGTGGCTTTGAATAACAGGAAAATCAACTCCACCAATGGTCTAATTTGAAGAAGATGTGAGGGAGAGTGACTGACCTTTCTGGAGGAAATGGTTTTCGAGGCAGGTGGAAGAGTAGGCTTCTGGGTAGCCATGGAACGAATGAGAAGTGGCGAGAAAGTAGGTGGAGGGGGTTTCTCTCTTCTTTTAACAGTAGAAGTGATGAATGATGCCGATGATGCCGATGATAATCCTCTGCTGCTCCCACCGAATGCAATGGTTCTCACTTCCATTTTTTTTTTTTCTCTTTTTCCCCTTTTCTTCTGGTGAGTTTTGGTGCCTTTTGTTGGAGGAATCAGGCTGCCCTTTCTCTTTCTCTGTATCATCTCTCCCCAGCCAGCCTCATTGAGTGGATGAGGGATGGATTGCTTTTGTCCACGTGTCATTACCTCGTTGCCTACTCGCATAACAAGGGCCCGCCCCCACCCCTCCCAGGATCGCTTTAGGCCACTTGGGCCTCGGATCTCACTTCTCCAGCCCAGCCCGATAATAAGAGCCCGCCCAATTTCTTTCTGCTCTTCAAACCCTTAAACCCCAAAAACCCCTCAAACAAGATTAAAAAAAAAGGCTTGTAACTTGGAAGCTCTCTTTGTCTCTCAGACCAGCCCTAAAACCCTAAATCCAACCAGAAGCTCTCACTGTCGTTGATTGATGGCGGACACTGTGGTTTCGTTGGACAATATCAAAGCGTTCTGGAATGCCCAGATTCATGATGAGGAGAAATGGGCTCTCAACATGGTATCTCTCTCCGCTCTTTATTTTCGGTATTTTACTTTTTGTTTTCTTTTTTTCTTTTCGTCGATTCGGCGTGGTCTACATATTCTATGATTTTCTTTCTGTTAAAAAGAGTTTCCGGTTTTTAGATTTAGGTTATCTGCTGCTCTGTTGAATTGTTGTTTTAGATTTTTAGTTTTGGGGTTTGTATTCACTTCTACGCGGAAGGTTTAAGATTTAGGGTCTTGTGTAATACTTGACTCAGAGATTGGATGCTTCGATTTTGTGCTGTATTGCTGATGGTCGTCACAGTTCTCTTTGAAGTTCCTCTGTTTGTGTGATTTGGTCTTTTTTTAGTATTGCATGTCATTTATCCTTTGTTTGGATGCTATATTCATTGTTGTTGGGTTTAAGGTTAGCGCATTCTAGAGTGATATTGTGGTTATTGAGCTGGGGCGGAGTTTAAAATAATCATTTAGTGAATTGTGAAAGATTTTTTGTCTGGAGGGTTTTGGATTTTAGTTATATTGAATTGAACTTTATTTGGAGTGGAGGTTGAAAGGATAGAATGTGGAGAAAGTTGTGGAGTGCAAAGTTGGTAAGTGGGAATCCGGCTGTTGCAGCAGGGAGGATGGGGGGACTTATAGGCTAGGTTTTTGGAAGCCTATCACAGAGGGGGTTCAAGCACTCAAGTAGGTTCACTTCATTGTTATACCTTTTTGTTTTTGAATCTTCACTTTCTCAAGTGACTTGTATTTGTTTTCCCAAAAGATGGGTGAATGGGCAATTTGGATTTTTTTGGCCTCAGGTTGGGGGAATTGATGAGAGTTTGAATGATTATGATGATAGGGGCTTTGGTACATCTTGTTTGTTGGGGGTGGGGGGAGTTGGTGTTGATGGCTTCTCTTGGATGCATAGTTGGCAGGACTTTTTTTTCGGGTAGATCCTTCATGGAGGTTTTGTGGATGTGGTGAGGAATTTCTTTCAGGTTAAGGCAATGTAAGGAATGATTTTCATGTGGATGGCTAAATTATGAGATTAACCACTAATATTCATCAATGTTTATGCCTATTTGCATATTTTGGAAGGATTTCTCATTTTTCTTTGTAATTAATAATTTATATAACAAATTTTTGTTTTTGAAAAAAAAAAAACCATTTACTTGTTTATATCCTTTTATTCACTAATCTATATTGCTTTCTTTTTTGATCATTTTTTAAGCTTCAATTAGGGTTCAAAGTATTGGCAGAGTTCGGTACTCAACTCAGTTGAGTCATAGTCTCCTCGGGGCTTTCCGTGTTGAGTTCGATACCCAATATCATATCGCCCTAGAATCGGTTAAACCCAGTTAACTTGGTTGAGATTTCAAGTTGACTTGGTTAAAGATCCAAAATATTTCCCAGTTTTACCCAAAAATCTTTTTTTTCCCCTTTCAAATCACAAGAAGGAGCAACCAAAATCGAAACATCTCTTAAAAATCATAGATTTTCTTCAAAAGGAAGAGTTTTAAAACCCATGACCTTAACCGTGATGAAGGAGAAGAAAGAAAATACCCTTCCTGTCAGCGATGTCGTTGATCGGTGAGAAATTTCTCATTTTTCCATCAACGGCAATCTCTGTATGTAGGTGTTGCTTCTCTTTGCTTTGGCTCTGGTGTGGTGTGGGCATGCGGCTGTAGAGGAGGCTAAATGGGATACTTTGTTTGTGGTGTGGGATTGGGAATTTGAAGATAAAAGAGTAAATGTATTGTTTTATATAAAAATTATTTATTATTTTAAAAGCTGATGTGTGTCATAAATGGGAATTTGAAGATTATTATTTTGTATTGTTAGTTATGATATGAATTGCTTCAATTTGGTTAATGTATTATTTTTATGGCAATCATATCAAAATATAGTGATTACTTTATATACTAATTTGTTCTTAATAATACATTGAAACCATTACATTTATTATTATATTAATATGTTTTTAAGTTTTTAAAGTTTATTTAATTATGTTTATTTTAAAAAAAATTTCATTATATTTTTATTTTAATTTTTTTTTTAATCTATCTTATTTTGTGTATTGCCCAATATCGAGCCGAGATACCGAGACTGATGTGCCTCGGAACCCTCCAAGGTCATACCACGACTTTGAACCATGACTTCAATTGGTTATCTTTTAAATGAACATCTGGACTGGCTAATTAATGCATCCAACTGCACAATGAATGCACTTTTGGTTAGCCTGATTTGTGGTCAACACACTATACAGAAAGCAAAATGCTCTATAAAATGGAGTTGACATGGTTGTGTTCGTATTGGAAGTAGAACTTGGGTGGTGTAGAATTGAAAACATCCAGCTAGTCTTTTTTGTACTTGTGGCTTACATCTGGATATGAAAACAAGATGTTGCCAAATGTGCAGTTAATTTTGTTATGGAGTTTTCATCATATGTTTTGATTGTTGATCTCTATATTGTTCATCCAGATTATTAAACTTGGATTTTGACCTTTTGTTCTATGTTCTTTTTAATATATTTTCCCCTTTTTTAGCCTTTCTTCTTTCGCTCTTTTCCTTATTAAGTTGTGCAGGATGGTAGGGTGTGGGGTTGGTGCCTTGTGTACTTTGGGACGCTTTTTTGGCGTTTCTCTTTTTAATATACGTTTCCTTTACCTATTTTTTTTAAAAAAGGTGTGGGGTTGGTGAACAGTTTATTCTAGGGATGTATTTTTGGCTTCTAACTTTGTTCCTAGGATGTTTATTTTCTCTTTTCTCGTTTTTCCTCTTATATTTATTTGGTGGTCTTCATGGTTTTCCCTTCTTGTTTAGAAATTTTTTATTTACCACACACCATGCACGCAAATGCACAAATGCTGCACCAACAAGCAAACAAACATACACGCAGACACTCACACTTCTCTTTGCTCCTTTTCTGAAGACACACGTAGCTTCTTTGCTAAAGATGCCTCCTCCTTTGACTAAATATGTGGTGGCACAGAAGAAGGCAGACCCTAATGCTACCTAACCCAAGTTGATATGATTACTTGCATGTAGCTTGCCTTTTTGTGCTGTTTTTAATATAGTGCGAAAGTTCGATGTCTAAATCCATAATTTAAATAATTTGATGCATTTCACTTTGGAACCAGATCACAGTATCATTTGAAAATTTTGATGTCATGAGTGTTCGGATTGTAATGCTAAATGGTGGGCAATATTGATGTAATCAACCCAAACGGTTAAGACTTAAGGCTTTGATGTCATTATTGAGTATTGGGATTGTGGTTTGGCTTAAGTGTTTGGTTGTCGGGGATAGATTCTGATCTTATCAACTTTGTCTCTTCCTATTCAATAGGGTTCCACATCATGAATTTGATGGACTCTCCTTGTTTTGTCTTTGCATTTAGTGGGTGCAACATGTGTTCCAAGTAAATTCATAGAAACAATGCAGGAATAATGTGCAGATTGTATACATTAACCTGTTGGAAATGATAAAAGAAAAATAAATTGACCTATAAAGTAAGTAGGGACTTACTAGTTGACTGAAGAGCAGGGACAATCCAGTCAGCCTCCTTAAGACTGTTCTTTGCTTTCTCCATTGTGCATACATGCCTATGCATGCGAATACTTGGACTAAAGAAAAAATTGTGAATGGTTTAGAAGTCAGTGGGAATAATCATCCATATTGACTGGGTTTGGAGCTTGGACACTTGAAGGGTTGTAGGGTGTCTGTGGTAGCGGCAGTATTAGGTGCTCCCCCCATTTGTATTCCAACTTATATGATGTGTGTTCTTTAAAGAAGATGGCATCATTTTTCATGGTGCACACTGGATTTCCTTCCAAATGTTACCCACTCTTTCATTTTGTTTTCTTTCTTCCCCCATTTGTGTTCCAACTTATATGATGTGTGTTCTTTAAAGAGGGTGGCATCATTTTTCATGGTGCACACTGAATTTCGTTCCAAATGTTACCCACTCTTTCATTTTGTTTTCTTTCTTCTTACTTTCCCATCTTTTCTTGCAGAAACTGCTTCGTGCTGCAGGGCTCTTTGCTGGATCCATCTTTTTGATGCGGAATTTTGGTGAATACATGGCAATTTGAAGATGGATGTTGACTTCTTATGTCAGTTCATAATTTCCTATTAAACTAGCAATAATTCCTCTCCTCCCCACCGCTGAAATGAGTAAATTTGTTGCTTTCATGGATCATGTTTAAGGTTCGGTTAAATTGATAAGCTTTCCATGTTTTTGCTTTCTAAGTTTTGAATGTTAAATGATGAAGTTTCTAAGTTTTTGATTTCAGTTGTGTTCATGGCTTTGATTATTTACCAATTTCATTCTCTATTCTGGTGGGCCAACCTGAATAGGTACCACTTTAGGAAGCCATTATAAGCATTCTGGCAATGGGCGGGGTTTTTACTTTGGATATGAAGCGAACCCATTTGCTTGAAGCATGGCCTGAATATGACCTCAAAGTTGGTAAATCGAGATTAGGATCTTTTTTTTTTTTTTGATGATTTTTATCATGTAACTTTTATGGAGTATTACTATCCATAACAAGGAGTATCTGATCCACTAAGGTCTGTAATCAATAAGGTTTGGGCCTTGGGCCGAAGTGCATGGTGGGATACTGGACCAGGTTTTTGAATAATCAGGGCATGGTCCGAATCTTTTACCTTGTACCTTTACTTATCTTGATTATTGCCTTAGAAGGTGTTTGCTAAATTAAGTTAATGACTTAATAACTTAATTTAAGTCATTAAATAGGTTTAGCATGTTTAGTAAAATAATTTAGTATTATAACTTAAATATAAAAGTTAATTTAATTATTAGGTTAAAATAGCTAATTTATTATTTATTTTAATTTTAATTTTTCGCCCATTTGTTTAGTTAACAAAAATTAACAAGGTAAATATGTTAATTTGAAGATTTAAAATTAAATTTATCAAACAATATTACTATTTAAAAAAAAATTAAATTGTAAATTTTAAGTTTAAAGATAATTTAAATTATTAAAGAATAAATATTAAGTTTTATCCCATATTTAGAGGGGTTTGATAAAATTTAATATTTATTATTTAATTATTTAAGTTAAATTATATTTAAATTGTTGATTTAAAATTTATTATTTAATTTTTATTGTAAGTATTAAAATTATTTGATAAAATTAATTTAAAATTTATTATAATTCATTAAATTAACATATTTATTCTTATAAATTATAAGGGTAAATGAGAGACAGCGAGGTAATTAGAGCAAATGAGAATAAAAAAGTAGGATAAATTGATTTTAAGTCATATCATAAAATTATTTTATCAAATATATTTAATTTATTTAATGACTTAAATTAAATTACTTAGTCACTTTAAATTATTAAAACGACCATTTAGTTTAGATTTTGATTATTTTGTAGCCACAAATAACTTAATTTGGACACAAGAAAGGTTAATCATTGAATCGCCCTTTCCACTCTCCTTTCTTGTAAATTATTTTTATAAATGGTTTCTAAATGTTTTTAAAAAATAATAATAAAATAAGATTATTGAAATTTAATAGGTGAATTCATATGTTAAAGAACTTGTGTTATTTAAGTAAGTGGATGTCAAATATGCATGTATGTTTCAAAGCAAAACCACCTCGTTTAAAATTAAAAATTATGGTTTGACCATGCGATATTCTTTTTATTGATATTATTTTTTTTAATAATAAATAAATAATTTTAGGGTGGTGACGTGATGGTGAGGTGGCGGAGCAACTTGTGTGGTTGAGGACGGGGTTAGGACTTAGGAGGCATGTAGACAGAGTCAAGAAGGGGACAAGACTAGAACAAGACAATGTGGGGCCCTTTCTTGTTCCATTTAAGACAAAATCTCCCACGCTTTTCATCACTCTCCTGGGCCCCCACTTTTGGCCCTCTTTGAATTTTCATCCATCGTATTCTTCCTCTTCCTCCCGACCATCGCAGTTAACTCATCCTACGCCTCGCATGCATCGCACTCCTGTGGAATGCATACGCTAATTTGGGTTAGGTGGGGGAGAGATGAAAAAGGGAGTCTCAGCGGATTAAGATAGGACGGGGCGCAGCAGATACAAACCCTTCTACGTGGCTTCCCTACAAGGGCGCCGCTTCTACGTGGCTATTACGTTCTTCTCTACTTAAAACCATCTCGCTGCTCTCTCTCTTCTTCCTCACTCTCAATTTCTCTCTCATTTCTCCGGCTGAGGTCGAGGTTGTGGTCGGAATTCTTCTTCGAGTTGAATTCCGGCCAGGCTATATATGTTTGGAGGAAATCAGTATTAATTAGCCGTATGCTTGCTCAGTGCTATTTATTTATCTCTATCTGTCCAAGTTTTACATTTTACACTATATGATTCTTGCTGGTTCATCTCTGGTTTATCTCTTTAAGAATCAAACTTCTGGATCTGGGTTATGATCATTCCTCTGTGTTGTATCAGAAACTCTTTTATTTTTGTTCTTTTCTTATCTACATTTCTCTTCTATTCTGATTATTGTTCTTGCTGGTGTATCTCTTTAAGCTCAAGCTTCTGCGTCTCAAGATATGTGTTTGATCTTGTATCAAAAAGAATTTTTTTTTCTTCTTTTTGTCTTCTAGTTTGGCTATGATTTCTTGTTGGTACATCTCTTAGGGAATTGAACTTCATAATCTGACTCTTACTTGATCTTGTGTCAGAAACCCTAACTCTTGAAGGAGACCAGCACAGGAGCTGCACTATCGTTCTGTTCCTTTCTATACCTTTTACCATGGATGACCCTGGCAAAAATGTTGCTCCTGAGTTTGAGATACCCGACCAAATTGAAGAAGAAGATGCAGACAATCTATCTGGAAACGGATCTGCAGAGGAGAAAGAGACAAATCCTAACATAGAGTTGTTTGCAGCCGCCCGGAAAAGAAAGGCAGCTGCTACTGTTCAAGTCCTCGCTTATGGATTGAATTGTAGTGTTGAGGAGAAAAGGAAGAGGAAAGTCGTGCAGGCCCGGAAAAAACTGCTAGATCGTCCTGTTGGGTGGTCACCTTTTGGGTTGCCTGGTTGGGATAGTGCAAAGACACGCACTGACTCTCGCGCCATTATCAAAGACCTTGTCAAGAGTAAGGGCTCTCTTTAATCATATACATCTATGTTTAACTTGCTTTGTTGGTAGATTTGCCCAATGTTGGTTCACACACACATGCACATATATATACTTATCACTCTTATTATGATTTTTCATAAATATTGTGATTTCTTATATCGATGTTTCCTGTAAATTGTGATATAGGATCTGGTCTTGTGTTTGGTTGTTCTATAACCACAAGTTATACTGCTGTTAAAAATCAGAAGATTTAAGATTTCACACAACATAGAAGAAAAAGAGTAACAAAGTGAAAAAAAATCCTATTGTACTAAACAAAATTAGAGGGTTATCTCCCAAAAGGAATAAGACAAATGATAATCTTTGTTAAGCTTTCAGCCTTTTTCTTAACTGGCAAAAAGGTCAAAAACAAAAAAGAAAGGAAAAAAGACAAGAAGATTCACAGTAACAAAACTAAAATCACCAAATCATATCCCATCCATGGTGATAAATGAAACTCAATATGGTGGATCTATAACAGTAGAACTTTGCATGTGTGCACAAACACCACTTCTATATTGTTTATTAAGGAAGACACCTTCTTGGTCCTCTTGGTTTCTTTGTATTTCTTGAGGGCCTACCTCTAAATTTTCTGAACCTGGTCTTCTCAGTAATATTAACCACCTGAACCAAGACTCTCCCTAAATTAACCCTGCATTGGGGATTTAACTTTAATACTTTGAGCACAGGGAAATCTGCCTTTCTTATTTGTGAGTTCATCATTCTTATACCTCAAATATTAATTAGAATCACATGCAAAGATGATCCAAAGCATGTCACTGAAATCATGAGTTAAAATTATACCTAGTATTCATGACGTATAGGGCTCTGAATCCTATCACGTATCGACAAAAGAAGAAAGCGATGAGCTAGAAAAATAGGAAACATAAATCAGGTATAGAAACTAAACCTAGCCACGTGTCCTCATTAAAGAGTAACGATGAAATAGCTTAACGAACAAGTATTCTACGGTCTTGAGTTTCGTCGAAAGTATACAAAATATAAGAAAGGTGAAGTTGCAGCTAAAATCATCCTAATATGGTATCTGAATCCAATGAAAAAGCTAATTTTTGTTTTCGCATCTTGTTTTCCTCTGGTTTTTAGTTAAGGATTTGATGAAAACAAATACTCGATCAGGAAATGATGTATAGAAAGTTTCTTGTCATTCCTGCGCAATCATGTCGTCACTTAATTTGGTGTCGTCATACTCTCGCAATCATGGGCACCCCAAAAATATTCTAGGTCTGTTATCAATAGCATTTGCAGTAGTTTTTGAAGCATCCTTATGTATTAGTCCATGAAACTAAGACTCATCAATTTTACTAATTCTCCCCAAACTAAAGTTAGGTTCTTGTTTTCTTTGAAGGAAAAAAATTTATGTACTGGTTTGAACGATTTGGTAAAAAAAGCATGAAATCTGTTTAATTCCCTAATAACTTAGAGCTAAATTAGTTATTGTTACGTCAAAACGTAATGCACAAGATGCAATGTGTTAAAGCATTAGTAAATGACACAGAAGTATGCAGGGAACAAATGAATGATGATATATAACTTCTAATCTTATACTTTTTCTTCTAAGATCCTGGTCCTTATTCATGTTTAGGGTTATCTTGATTATATGCATTGCCATTTGTATACCTCCTAATGTTAACATGAATATTTGAATCTAGCTACATTCTTATTCTTGTAGACTAGCAAGTTGTATTGTACTTTATTTTATAGCCTTCCTTCTTATTCTTTTCAGCAATACCACTACCATTTCAAGCCAAGGATAAGGCTGAAGTACGAGGAAGAAGAAATAAGGGAAAGCGTTCTATAGAAATCCCTCAAGGAGGAAAACTTAAGTCTGCAGCTTCAGTGGAAACATATGATCACTCTTCTCTTACGACTCAAGGAGCTCCAACACCTGTGCTGGACGTTCCTGTAGACGTTTCAACAGAAATAAGCTTTGCAGAATTCAATGAATTCTTTAGCCCTACTGAGTTCGCATGTGCTGAGACATTGGCTACTGTTGCAGAGGTTCCCATCTTTTACAATCCAGACGGTGCTGTTGCAGAGGATCCCATCTCTTACAATCAAGGAGATGATTATGAAGAAGCACGCAATAGGCTTTCTGCTATCCTCTCACTGGATTTTGATCATTTACTGCTTGATCCTGACACCTTGGCCCGAACATTACATCTTTCAACTGCACTGAAGGAAAATGCTGGTTTCAATCCTTTTCAACTTGCAATGCTGAAGATGGTCGAGGAGATACCTTTGCTGAGTGATGACATAGTAGAATTCAAGGATTTAAACATGGAAATAAAAACACTGTTCTCTGAGCTAGAGTCCAACATCTTACGAGTTGCTTGCTCGTGGACAAAATACAGAGATTCGATTATAACATTGAGCGATCTGCAAGTTGATGTGAGTGCCAATCTATATGCTGCTAGGATGCTTGATCATCAAATTTTACAGCTTCAAACTCGTCGTGTGGAATTGGCTAATTTACTCGAGTCGAAGAAAAATGCAATGATAGAGTTGATTTCAGCTCAAACGAAAATTGCTGGTACTCTTCCCAAAACTTCTGATGATGAACAAGTTGAAGCTGCTGACCTAAAGAAGCCAGGAGGAAGCACGAAGAAGAAACCAATAATTGATAATTGGGCCAAAATCTTGGATGGGTTTTTTCCGCTAAAGGATTTTATATTTTAATTAAGTTGCTGTAATAAGTTGCTGTAAACCTCTATCTTTATGACCCTGTTTGAACTTGGTTGTTTGCAAGCTTTTTCCTTTCCCTAATGGCATATACCTATTATATTTTATTACTTTATATATTTTGTTTGATGATAGCTTTAACCCTATTGCCTTCTCATTTGGCTTGGTGATCATATTGCTTTTATCTTCAGACTCTTCTATTACATATACATGTTAATTGTGTATTCTTGACACTAAGAGTAGTAATGAACAAAGTGCTGTTAATCATGCTACACTCTTGCTGACCTCTGATTCAGCTGTCATAGCAGGGTCACAGCTTTGTTAGGGTTTTGCTGGTATCTTCATCCTTTCTTGCTAGAGAGATCCTTTACTCTCTAGGAATATGCTGTTCTCCAGAATAGCTGCCATGAATAATGAAGCAAGTGCAGTAAGCATGTTTGGTTTGACATTGAAGTAAACTGATGATCATTTTCTTTCAGCTATGAAAGATATACATACAAGGGAAGAATGGGTTGTGGCTGAAGTTAATTATTGATCAAGTGTACATGACCACTCTTTCACATGTTTCTGTCAAATCCGGTTCTTGATGAACAGTACTGCATGTGAGATTAAATTACTCTTTAGTGAGTTTCACCTTGATATCACCAGAAGAACATGGTGGAAGAGTTTTGATTCAGCATTTATGTCAATCTTAAATACAGTACTTCTTGCTGGTCTTTATCATTGAGGCAAGACCCTTTTGTTAGATCAGAGCCACCAGAGATCATAACTGCTAGTTGTTCCTTGTCAATTAGAAACCTTAACCTCCATTGCTATAGCATTTTTTCATAGTAAAATAGCAATCTCTGATGAGAGTATGAAACCCTATGTGGTTGGCAGTGAAGTGTTTATGAAGCCCTAGAGTTGTTCATAAGGGGAGTGTGAACCCTCGAAAGGGATACTTGCAGCCAAAGTGAGGAAGAGGACATAGCACATGAAGACATGGGTTCCATGTGCTGATAACCAAACTCGAAGCTCACTTCCAAACTGACTCAGAGACAACAGAAATGATGATGAAATGCTCTTTTGGCCATATTTTAAACTAGAGGTCTCCAACCATGCATGCAGACCTAACCCCACTTTCATACATATCTCCACTTCTCTCCAACTTGTCCTTTTCGATAAAGCAGCGAATCTTTCATCAAACATGACACCATCCTCATTGTTTTACTTGGTGAGGAAATTTGAACAATTTCTTGAATTGAAAAGGGGCAAAATGAAAAGGGGGCCAGGGAACGAACAAACACCTGAAAAGGACTGTGGCATGAGGTGATGTAATCCTAAATGGCCCTACATGAGCTGAGCGGTGGGGCACGTCTCTTATATCTCCTTTTCCTACACCTGTTGCTTCCGTCACCCTTTTCCAACACGTGTGCCACCCTCCTTCCATTCCTCGCCCGGGTTTTGCTCTTCACCAGTGTGAGGTGTTCCATTGACCTGTAAGTAGGTTTTGTGTTTTGTTGAAGAAGATCAAACAGCTAGCACCATCAATCTGTTCAGATCCAATTGCTTAAAACCAGATATTAAACATTAATGGCTTTAAATTTTTATGACATATCTTCCATATATGCCACAAGAGATTCACAGAAAGTAGCAGCAGTTCATCTCCAGGCGTATCCTCCGTGGCGTTGCTAATGAAGTCATTGCCCCTTCTTCACTAGATGGACCACTCCCAAATCCCCACCGTCCGGCGAGATCGGAGCGGTGCTGGAACTTAATTACTTACCAGTTACCAGCTTGTAGAGAGCTGTTTCACATACATTTTGAACCTGGCTCTCCCTGTGGATGCCACGTGTTGTAAGCCCATGAAAAGACAGCTGCTGAAAGCCTGAAACCTAGATACAAGTTAATTACCGCTGTTTTCTCAAAACCGGAGGACACGGGCTGTTTTGTCCAGGAACCAATGGAATAAATTTTTGTTCACTGAAATAGCCCAGGAAAGAGGTGAATACGTGGCGGTCAATGGGAGAGTGGGAAGAGGAGTAAATGGTACGTGAAACTGATATCTGAGTGAAGAGTACGTGGCATTGTTGAATGAGTTGACAGCTCTCTATATAAACGTCCAAGCTCCCATTTTCTCTTCACCCATCTGCTTTCCCTTGCCTTCCATCTCCCTCTCTCTGATTCTTCCGGCGGCAAGGCACCCGCTGGAGTAGTTTCTCCGTTGTGAAGTTCTTCTGCTTGTGCTGGTGAGAGGTCTCACTCAGAGAATCTCTTAAAGGTTTTCTGGGGTTTGGTTCTTTTTCTTCATTCGCTTTCTTAATTTCTGCCGAGTTAATTTGGTTCTGGATATGGGGATTTGAAGATGAAAATTTGTTACTTTGATTTCTGTCTTTCTCTCTGGTGCTAAATTTTGTATTTGGGTGTGGGGTGTGAAGATGGGATTTTGTTAATTTGCTTTTCTCATTTTATCAGTCAGTTTCTGACACAAAAAACAGATTTTCTCCTGGAAGGTTCTGCATTTTCTTGTGGGGGTGATGTGACGCTAAAAAGCTTTCTTAGTGTCGTCTGCATCTCTGTTTCAGGTTTCGTTTCTCGTTTGGCTATGGTGATTTTCTTCTGACTACTCAGTTTTTTTCTGACAAGCGTTCTGATTGTTTCCATTTCAGAAGAACGCAAAACAAAGCTCTTTTTAGGGTTCTTGCCTACGACTCTAGCGTATCAATGGCTGGGACAAGCAAAGATGGCATGTATGGAATTCATGACTACTTCATGCAAAGCGACGAACGCCAGAAGAATGGTGCAGGAGATTCCGTTTCCGATTCCGGCTGCAATCTTGAACTGACTCTGGGAGGAAGCTACGGCGACTTTGACGACGAAATGCCAGTTCTGACTCTATCATCTTCTGTATTCGAAAGCGACACTATGGAGGAAGATTCCGGAGAACCCAATGTTCCCCCTCCTGCGGAGTTTGCGGTGGAGGGCTCATTTCTCTCGCTTGGGATGTCATTACCACCACCGGTCCTGGAGATGAAGACGATGAAAGAACTACAGACAATGAGGAGACAGGAGGTGAAGAAAAGGCTGATGGGGAAAAACAGGAACAGAGGCAGACCTCCACTACCCAACCAAAGCCAAACTCGGGTTTTGTTGCCCGCAGTGTTTCAATTAGCTCCGCCTTCCAAGACAGTTCCACCGTCATCGCCACCTCTTCTTCAGCCTCTGTGTCCGACGCCAATGTCATTCCGGCTGCCAACGCCAATCTCACCTCCTCTAAAACCGTCGTCTCCGCCTCTGTCTCCGACTCCGTTGTCATTTTACATGCCGCCACCACCACCAACTCCATCAACTTCGTCTCCGCCTCTGTCACCGAGGCCACTGTCATCCCGCTTGCCAACGCCAACGCCACCACCACCACCGCCACCTCCTCCGCAGCATTCTTCTCTGCCTTTGTACCGAATGCCATCATCCATCATACCGCCACATCGGCAGTCTTCTTCTCCCCCTCTCTCTCCAATTCCATTATCATTCCGACTGCCGTTGCCTGCACCCCACTCTCCGTCCGAATTATCCCCTTTGGTTTCTGATCCTGCTCCCCCTACTCTACTGCCTCCGGTTCCCACTCATCCCCATTTTCCAGCCAAAGGCGAGGGTCACAAAATGGCTATTCCAGGTGCATATATCCTTCCTTTTTATATATATATTTTTCCTTTTTGTGTTTAAATTTATTAATTAGCCTGGCTAATAAATATTTACAAAATTAGATGTCTTTATGCATCTGAGTGTGGAGAAGTGATCTTCCCATTCTTTTCTACCTAGTATCAGAAATTTATTTTGTTCTCTTGATTTGAATATAGTACCTGTACATATATAGATATATGTATGTATATGTATATATATATATATATATACATATATATCTGTCTTTTAGTATGTTTATATTTTCTTTTATAATGTTGTTTTGTATAACTGTATTTTCATTTTTTTTCATTATTTATTTTGAAATATTGGGAAAATGAGTTATAAGGTGTTAATATGAATGATAAACACAATGAAAAAATGAAAGAAAATGGGCAAAGAAAGTTTAACAATATTAGAATAGACCTCGAGAAAGTTTAAGCCTATTATAGTATGCTAATCCGACCGCTCATCGACAATTTAGATTATTAGCCTAGCAACAAAATTCTTAATCCAACCGTTTATCAACAAAATAGATTATTAACATAGCAACAAAAGAAAAACTCTTTATCCAACTTCTTATCAACAAGATAGATTATCAACTTAGTGACAAAATAAAATAAAAAATATTGTATAAGGCTTAAAATAGGATCTTAGTATGACCACTAAGTGATAAAGTATATTGTTAACTTAGGTACGAAAGTAATAGAAAAAAGGGATTGCATAAAGTTAATATAGGATCATAATCAGACCGCTTATCGACAAAGTAGATGATTAATGTAGCGACAAAGTAGATGATTAACGAAGCGACAAAGTACATAAATAAAAAAGGGGATCGTAGAAGCTTAATATAGGATCTCAATCCGACCGCTTATCGACAAAATAGATGATTAATTAACATAACGACAAAAGTAAAAGAAAAGGGATAGCATAAGCGTCGACAAAAATAAGGTAAAATAAGGTAACTCATGCAATAATAATAACACATAATTCATATGTCATTAGATAACCTAATCATCATAGTCCAAATTGTTAAGTTTATTACAAACAATAATATTCTAAGTTGTATGCATAAACAAGAATTAAAATACATAGTATTTTGAATGCAAATGTTTGTTTTATAATATTTGATACTCTTTTTACTAATTAAGAAAATATCATGGTTGTGCTTTGAAGAACTTATTCCTTCATTATTTAGAATCATCTTTAATTGAAAATGACTACATGTAGCACATGGATTTTATTTTCTATTCATGTAAATTAAGTATGAGTTCCCTAATTGCTCACTTTGATTGCTTTGTTTTCATTTCTTATTCCATTAGCTTTTGAGCACCAAGGAAATGATCCACTGGATGTTCCTTTGAGATTGAATGAATTGCCTTCACATAAGATCTGAAGTAAGTCAGATGGTCTTTTCTGCTAGCACTAAAGAAGTTTCCATTGGTTTTCTATGTATATGTATGGTCATTAGAAGATGATCATGGGCTTGCTGCTTAAGCATTCATTTGCTGTCTTGAATTTCATGGAGTTTGAAATCTTGAGTCATCTAGCCGGAGTTCAAACTTATAGCTAGTCTCTCTGTGTATGGTGGCTTATGCTTTGATATCCTAATATTGTTTTATTATAGTCTAATAGTTTTATAATTAAATTGTGTGAATTTCATATAGTGGAACCAGAAAGTCTCCCAGTTGACATCCTAAGGGCTTTGGTAGTAAGATGGCTGCTGCAGCACAAATACAAAAGGCTTAGGGCTTCTGATAGAAGCGATCGGGAGACTGGTCTAGAGCTCATAAAACAAATGCCAACTGTGGTGACTACTGGTGCCGGGCCCAATGGAAAGAGGATCGAGGGGTTTCTCTATAAATTTGGAACAGGGCAAATCAGTCTCGTGTGTATTTGCCATGGCATGTTCTTCACTCCGGCCGAGTTCGTGAGGCATGCTGGTGGAGATGATGTGGAAAATCCCATGAAGCAGATTATCGTTTGTCCTGCGTCCTTTTAATTAATTTCATGCATGCATAATGGTGATGAATGTAATATAAATAATTTCTTCAAACTTATGTTACAAGACTTGTTGATAAGTAGTTCTGTTTCCATTTTTATGTCCATCATTTTAGTTATATATCTTGTTGCATCTTAGGTTTAGATTAATCATAAGAAAATCTCCTTTAACTGGAAACCATTTTATGCCCATCATTTACCTTCAATTACATGGAGTTATACAATGATGCTTGTCACTACTTGTACCGTGATACATGACATGTGTTATGACATTTGTCATGATGCAGGATGTGTGTCACGACTCATGTACGTCATAACATGCAGCATGGTTAGTACCATAACTCAGTGCCATGGTTGACACCATTACTCATGCTATCCATAATGCATGACTTGTGCCATGATCCTATCACACTACAAGGTGTTGTTGATAAGTTGTTTTGGAATCCAATTGGACGACAATAAATTTTATCCAAGACTAATTAAATAAACTCAAGTGGTTGGTATCAAATAAGTAATGCGAGAAAAAGTTGAAAAAACTTTAAAAAGAGAGTCAAGCAATGCCTAATTGAGAGAGAAGCAAATGAGAGTTGACAATACACTCCGATCGAATGTAGAATAGTGACGATTTGGTATGTTAATTGAAATAAGATGTAAACTAATATGATTTGAGGTAGCAATCCAAACTCTAGCTGTCATTATGCTCGTGGGGATATCATCACCTTGATCATGAAATGCAGCATACACAATCCCCACTTGTCTTGATGTTCACAAGACCATGCTATCCGATACCTTCTCAAAATTTTCATCACATTAACATTTACTTTTCTTTTTTTTAATGTTAAAATAATAGCGATTAGCTACGAGGACTTTATAATTAAAATTAGTTTTTGGTAAAAAAAAAAAAAAAAAAAAAGTGAATGTTGATGAGATGAAAAATATTAATTTAATGGATATTTTGAAAATAAATCTAAATGTGATTTAATAAATTTTTTTAAATAATATTATTCCGTGAAAAACTCGCATGTGACGGTCAAAGACTCAAAGCTGGTCGCGTCGACTCGGTAGCCACTAGATAGTAAATGGTGTGAGAGTTGTGGTTTCGGAACATTCGAAGCTGTGCGTTTTGGAGTCTTGGCTGAATGGAAGATTCAAAATCAAAGCCCTAAAAAAATCCTCTTTGTGATTTTGGAACTTGTTCCGCTCAATCTTTCGTCGTCAAGTTAGGGGTAGTGGGTTTCTGGGTCTCTTCGAATCGAGTGAGATTATGTGGAGCGGATAGAGACGGAGGCAAAAGTGAGACGAAACGGAGAAACGAAGAACGGAGAAAAGGAGAAACGGAGAAAGAGGAACGGCATGGTTTAGCTCCACAGAAGAATGGTGTTTAAGAGGTGAGTTTTGCCCATGGCATACAAAAGGGTCTCTCTTTGCCAGTAAAATCAAGGGCGGTTTTGAATTTGATGTTTGGGTAGGGACTGACTGCTGGGCGTTTCTTTAATCAACGGAATTTCTTGCGTTTGAATCGAACCGAGAGACGGCTAAATGGAGAAAGTGAGATGCTTTTGGCTATGGCTAAGAATGATTTTTAGAGGTGCGTTTTCGATTTGCAGAGTAATTAACAATGCGACTTTTGAATCCTCTTTGTAAATGTGAGCCTTTTAATTTCACTTCTGTCTTTGAATCCTGGTGTTGGAATGCTTTGATGGAAAAAACAGCTTCTTCTTGCCGGCTCACAGATTAGGGGGGAAAAGGGTGAAACCAAAATTCTTTTAACCAAATAGAGAAAATGACATTAGCAAAAACTGAAAAACTGGAAACCAGTTTGGTTGGGTAGTGAAATAGGATGTGCAACAACAACATAGTTTAGGAGCTTCACTTTTCTGCTCTGATACCATTCATTTGGTTAATACTCCCCCGCTGGTGGGCTGATGATAATTTTTTTCAGGTTCCTTCCTTGAAGATTAATGACTTCCTTCTCCTTAAAGACTCTCAGTAGGGGAAAATCTCCATCATTGATTCCCTGTACTTGGTTGTGATATTGGGTGTGCCAATGGATGGCAATTTGTCTAGATAACTGATCCTAACCGTTCCTGTATCTCCATTAACCATTGTCAGCATCTTAAAGGACAAAAATTCTATCACAGAATGGCGAATGCATACTGTAGGAGAAACTTTTTGGCCAGAGTAAGAGTGGATGGGAGCTGTTTGTCCGGTGAGGAGGAGATCAAGGAGGGGGTGTCTAATGCACATCAACATCTCTTTGCTGAAAACTGTGATTGATGACCTATTATTAATGGGTTGTCCTTTGAGTCTCAAGGAGGCTAGGTGTTTGGAGATTCCTTTCTCAGAGGAGGAAGTCCTTTCAGCACTTCCGACTTTGAATAGGGACAAGCCCCAGGTCCTATGGGTTTATTATGGCTTTTTGGCATGTGTTTTAGGACTTTGTTAAGGGTGAATTAATGGATTTCTTCGGTGAATTCTATGAACAAGGGTTATTTGAAGAAGTTTGAATGCTACTGTTTTAGTCTTAAATTCCAAAAAAGGGTGGAGCAGAACACTTGAAGGATATTAGGTCCATTAACTTGGTGGGAAGCATGTACAGTTATTGGTGAAGGATCTAGCAATTAGGCTTGACAAAGTGGTGGATAGGGTGGCCTCTATTGCTCAAAATGCCTTTGTCAAAGGGAGACAAATTCTTTAAGCCGTCCTTATTGCAATTGAGGCCATTGATTTGAGGTTAAAGAGTGGTTCTAATGCTATTCTATGTAAGCTTGATATAGAGAAGGCCTTTAATCATGTAAATTGGAGCTTATTGTTGGTGATCTTGGAGAAGATGAGTTTCGGCCATAAGTGGATTGGGTGGATTAATTGGTGCATTTTTTGCAGCTAAATATATTCAGTACTTGTCAATGGGATTCCAACTGATTTTTTTCATAGCCCTAGAGGGTTAAGGCAAGGAGACCCTCTTTCTCCTTATTTATTTGTTTTGGTAATGAAGACTCTTAGCTTTCTTCTTAAGAGAGCTAGGGAGAAGGATTCATATTAGGTTTTGAGGTGGGAGGTAGAGGTGGTGACAGAGTAGAGGTATCTCACCTTTTGTTTGTAGATGATGCATTGATTTTTTATTTATTTATTTTTTCTTTTAGGCTATGTTTGGTTCCCAGAAAATTTGAAGGAAAATGTAAGGGAAAGAAAATACAGAGGAAAAGTAGAGGGAAAGAAAAAGTGAAAGAAAATAAAAAAATAGATTAAAAGTTGATAAATTATTTTTTTTATTACTTCAAACTCATTTTATTTATTTTAACTCATCAATACAAAGATTAAATAATTTAAAAATACATAAATTTTTAATTAGTTTTAATTATATTTGATTTTCTTTGATATTTTTCATAGGACAACCAAACATAAAAAAATCATTTTCCTTTGCATTTTTTTTCTTTCCATAGTATTTTCCGGGAACCAAACATAACCTTAAGCTTCTAAGGACCAATGGTGTATCTTGATTGGATTTTGATATGGTTTGAATATTTGGGCTGAAGATCAACCTAGAAAAAATGGGTTGATCCCAATAGGAAGGGTTCTTAATGTGGAGGAGTTGGTGGACATTTTAGGGTGTAGGGTGGGGTCGCAACCTTCCAAGTATCTCACTCTTCCTTTGGGTGTTGTTTTTAAATCTTCAAAGAAGGCTTGTATAGTGGAAGAGACAATACTTATCAAAAGGGAGGGTGGTTGAATTAAATCAAAGTACCTTGTCTAGTCTTCTCATTTATTTCATGCCCATTTTGGTTATTCCAAGAGAGATGTGTTGTAGAATGGAAAAAATTCAAAGGGACTTTCTTTGGGGAGGTGGATCTCTTGAAAATAAGCCATCACTTGGTGAATTGGGTCAAAGCTTGTTAGCCAAAGAAGGGAATAGGGATAGGCATTCAAAATCTTTCTGTATTAAATGACGCTTTCCTAGGCAAGTGGTGTTGGACGTTCACATAAAAAATGGAGCATTTGTGGAAGCAGGTAGCCATAGGCAAGTTTGGGGAATAAGTGGGGGTTGGTGCTTTATGGAGATGAGGGAGGGGTATGACATAGGGTTGTGGAAAGCTATAAGGAGAAGGTGGGGTGCTTTCAAAAGTAAGATTTCTTTTGTTATGGGCAATGGAAGAAGGGTCAGATTTTGAAGGGATATTTGGTATGGTAACACCCCTTGAGGACCTCTTTCCCATCTTTATTTGCTATATAGCTACCTCAAAGGATGCTTGAGTTTTTTTATGCATGGGAACAAGTTGAAGACAGGGGGCATTGGAACCCATGTCCCTTTTTTCCAAGAATTTATGCACTTCCCTTTACTCCATAAGGTCTTCTCTAATAGGGGAAAAGCCTTCCATTTCCGTCAAATGGCCCAACCACTGTATTACCTTAATGTTGTCAATGTGTTAAGAAATCTCTATGACTAGGAGTTAAATTGTATTGAAGCTTTCTTTTTAAGATTTCAAGGAACATCAGTGAGTAGGAAAGTAGATGACAAGGCAATGTGGATGGTTGCGAAGGGAGGCAAGTTTTCAGTTAATTTTTTATTTATTCTAGGATGGTCTTTATCTTCCCTTTCTTCACTTGAGTGAGTCACGGGAGACAATGCCAATGGATAACATATTAAGCCTTGTTTGATGAGGAGGTAAGGGGAGCTTCTTCTTCTTATTATTATTATTAAAATACTAAAAAACAAGGTGCTTCACACCCTATTTCCCAACAACTACAAGAGTGCTTGCTGGCTGGCTGGCATCAAAGCCCTTTATTATTATTAGTAAGATGGGGTGGAGGTGCACAGCTCCCTTCTCTGCTCCTTTTCAAGCCTTTCATACCTTGATCGTAGACCACATTGTTCCCCCTTCTCTATTGAGTTTAGAGTCATTTCTGATGGGTCTAATATATACGGAATTCATGGGCTCCAATAAAAGTGAGTCTATGGACAACTTGAAGAGAAGAGGTTGGATGTTGGTGAACAAATGTTTTTTGTGCAAAAGCAATAAGGAATCTAGTGAACACATCCTCCTTCACTATTCCAAGGCAAGTTTATTATGGCAGTTGGTGTTGTCTTGTTTGGAGTGGTATGTGTTTTGCATTTTTCAGTCAAAGCAACACTTATAAGTTGACACTGTTGTTTTGTGGTAAAGAAGAGAAAGAACGCTAGAATTTTGCTCATTTTTGTTTGTTTTGGACTCTTTGGAAATAGAGAAATAGAAGGGCATTTAAAAATGTTGAGTTATCAAATCATGAGCTTAAATCTTCTTTTATGTGTAACCTTTTAGAGTAGACTAAAGAAGAATTAGGGGTTAGGTCCTTTTCCATGTTTGATTTTGTCAATGGGTTAGGCTACCAATAAGGGGAGAGCATTTTTTTGTCCTTTTTTTTTGTTTTTTTGCTTTGAAGAACACTTACATACTTCTTATGTACTTTGTGTGGTCTTTTTTGGCGCTTGTTAATTTATTACTCTTTTGCCTATAAAAAACACATGTACATGCACACATTGAGCATTTATAAAAGTTGTTTTATTTGATGACGTGTGTGCATTGGTCTTTTTACTCACACGAGTAATAAAAAGGGTGACAAAAATGAGTGCATGTGCTGCTTTCATAAATTAAACCTTTTCGTATGCAACCTTTAGTTTTCATAGACAACACTGATTTTCTTCTTGTTATAACTCTCAATTCCCTACCAACATATTTGTTAAATTTAGCTGGAATAAAAAAATATCATGACAAATACAAACCTATGATTTTCCCTTCAGAATATTTGGTTAGATAGTTTCATAGAAAAGACCATGGAAGCAACCAAGTAGAATACAAATTTGTGCTAGCAAATCACTTGTATTTACATGAAACATGCACTTGTGACAATACTTCTCAATCATATTTGTGCTAGCAAATCACTTGCATTTACATGAAACATGCACATGTGACAATACTTCTCAATCATATAATATAAGCTCACATTATATATGTGTAACGAAGTTCTCTTTCTGTGGAATTGTTATACAAAAAATCTTTTTCCTTTTTCTTATTACTTCTATCCTAGTTTCATGTGTGCTACATTCTTAAACTTTAATCCTTTTATATAGACCTCTAGATGAGTTCTGTAGGAAGTAGCAGTTTTCCTATTGCTACCTATGGCCCTCAAAAGTCAGAGTGGATGCTTATCTATTAGAACTTCCAAGATTGTCTATGTAGAATTAATGCAGTTTTAATTAAAACTCATCGTACTAAAACCTATTAATAAGATGCTCCATACACATTCATAATTTATGAAAAGGTGATGTTAAAATGCTTCTAGGACTTAGTGTGTCATTTGTGTCATTTCTATCATGTCTGACAAATTTAGTTTGAGTGAGAAAGTTACAATGACAAATGTAAACACTATGGTAATGTTCCTTTTAGAACATTTGGTTGAACATTTTAATTGAAAAGACCATGGAAGCAATTAATTATAAAAACAAATTTGTTTTTGTGCTAGAAAATTATATTTATTTGCAACAAACATGCATGTGTGACATAGTACTTTCATGATTATATGTATTCACTCCCATTGGATATGTGTGTCAAAATATTTTTATGAATATCAAGTATGGGCTTTAGAATATTTATAAAAAATATCCTTCTATCTTTTTTTGAGTGGGATTGGCACTTATAGTCACCATTCTAGGGTTTTGTTAAATCACTTATGTCCTAGTATCCTATGTGCTGTTTTCTATGTTTAATGTTTTTTTTTATGAGCCTTGTGTATGAGTTTCCATACTCCGCAACAAAAATAAATGCTTGTACATTTAAGCTTCCAAGCTTGCCTCTGTTGAATTAATGGAGTCTAGTGAGATCCTTAAGGAAACACGGTACATCCTTAAGCAGCCATCACTGATATTATACTAGCATTTACATTTGAGTTTCATGAGATCCTTTTTACATGTTCACCATCTATGAGGAGGTGTGATTAGTAATATACCTCATAGGACTTACCCAAGTCACCCCCACCATCATGTTTGATTGCCTTTTTAAATACTTGCACAAAAATCTTTCTAGCGTTTTTCCACTGGGGTCTACAATGATTTTCATTACATTAGCCATTGTTTAGTCAGTTTTGAGAAGGGTAATCATGACAATGATTTGAAAATCATAAAACAATGTGCAGTTACATGTACCAGGCCCAATGGGTACTATGTTCGACAGGATGTTTAGTATTGTATGTTTTTGCCATGTTGGCTTTCTCACTCCAGCAGAGTTTGTAAAACATGCTGGTGGAAATTACATAGCAAATCCCATGAAGCTTATTGTTGTGCGCCTTGCCTCCTTTTAATTTAATAAATAATGAATTTATGTAAATGATATCATGAAACCTTATGCTGGATAAGTAATAGTAATATTGCTGATTTGCCTTTTTTAATACTTGTAGAAAAATCATTTTCCTTTTTCGCATTGAGGTTGGTTACAATCATCACTACACTATGTGTCCTACTGCTTTAAAAGATTGTAATCTTTTTATATGAATTCTCAAGAAGTTATCAAAACTGTAATACTGAAACTATGGGCCAAATTTGTCTGAGGCCGAATTTGTTGAGTGAGCTGGTTATGGTGACATGGTGAACCCTGTATAAAATATTAATGCATGGCCTGTCTTTTTTAACTTCTAGGAATTTTTGTGGCTTCATTTTTTTGAATAATGACAAACTATATGAAGTAAGAAACTTGTTCCCATAAGATCTTCATCTCTTGCAATCCTCTGATACCTATTCTTTCCTATTATCATTTAGTAGCTTCAACTTGAATTAAGTTACTCGATGTTGGGGTTGTGATTGCTCTTGATTTCAAATGACTAGACAATCTGAGGCAACTTTTTCTCTTTTTATCTTCAAATTGTGGTGCTCTGTATGTAGTCCTTTCTTTTCTTGCTACTCATCAATCTCTTGTTTCTGCTGCACTCATTTCATGGACATGCTATTTATCGATTTCTAAGCATCCTTGACCACGGGTCATCATCATTGGTCTTGTATCCTTTCATGTGATAGATATTCCTTAATTAGATAACACTAGCAGCATTTTGTTATTTCCTATAGAGCCAACACTGAACCTTTTGAATGAGAATTTTTTTCATGTGATTTGGCAACCTCCCATTATACCCCAGACAGGGTTTTTGGATACCCTATGAGTACATTGTCTATTGGACTTACCAAATGAAGATTCAGGATCAAAGATCATTGAGAACTTAATGGTAAGTTCTTGACAAGTTTTTCAAAGACACCGAAGTTGGTCTTGATGAACTTGGTTTCTGTTACAAACAAGGAGAGAATTTCAATGTCGATAATGATGAATCAGTGAATGAAAATATTCGAGTTTCAGTTCCCAATGGGTGTCGGTTTTTGTTACTCGCAAGGACATTCAGTGCAAGGTCTGTGGAAAACAAATTGCATCTGCCCTTTTTTTTGTTTGGTGGCATAAAGTCAATAAAACATTCTGAAGAATTAAACCTAAAAAAGGAAAGACACTCATAGATGGGGAAGAAGTTCAAGCTAGGAAGTGCAAAGTGCTGCACATCATTTTATTTGAGAATCTTTTATTGGGAAGAAGCTGTATCATCAGTTTATTCAATGTTATTCCTCTTTTGGAGTTTGATGCAACTGGAAAATTGTTCTCTTGTTTCCTAATGAGGATTTCATCAGCTCTGCATGAGGTTCTGAGTTGGTGCTTGAGGTGTGCTTGATGTTTTTCTTCCTCCAGATTTTCTTACAAAAATTTCCATGCTAAAGTTTTAGATTCTGATGACATTATGAATTCAAGGAACCTGTTGAGAATCAAAGAAATTGTCTTTACTTCTCTCAAGCAATGTTCAATTGTTTAGTTCTTAGGCAATATGGAATGTCTAATGGGGCAAAACTCATACAGAGGAGGTATAGAAGAAATCTCCTCTGATTTGCAAAGAAATCATCAATTGATAAAGATGCAGCCTCTCCTCTTAGGTTGGAGGATTGTCAAAATCCTCCCCTGTGATGCCATCTAATTGAAGAAAGCTAAGGCCAGTTTGGGTTTGGTCATGTTTTTTATGGTTGTTTTTAAAATTATTTTTAAATTAAAATATAAACATAAATTTTTAATATTTTATACAAATAAGGATGTTTGATTAGTTGTTTTTAAAAAAATATATATTTTTTTTTCAAAAAACAAAATATTTTAAAAATAATTTTTCTATTTTGATTTTATAAAATCATAATAAATTTAATTTCATTCAAGTGCTATTAGAAATGAAAATAGTTTTGTAATTATAAATATATTAAAAATAAATAGTTTTTAATAAAAAATGAATAATAATGTAATAATAAAATTATATATTATATTTTTTATAAGAAAATATATTACCTCAGTACATGTTAGAAATATATGGATAATAATATCTTCTTTAAGGCATAATTGATGTTTTTTTTGTTAAAAATAAATAATAATACTTTTAGAAAATTGTAATAATATTTTATTTAAAACTAAATAATTTTGAACTTTTTTTAACATATAAATAAGTTAAGTTTTTTTATATAACATACTCACATTTAGCACTTAGTTATGGATGCAACATTTTGGAATGTTTTAATTTAATTTGTAATTAATTGGATCGATTCTTTTTTTCAAATTAATTTTAAAAATTAAAAAATTCGTAAATAAGTTAAATTATTAATTTTATCTCATTTAATTTAGAATCTATTTTACCTAATGAGAAAATTAATAAAATCTAGTTGTAGATTTACTTTTTGAGTTTTAAATTATTTTTAAAAATTATTATATTCATTAATACTTTTAATACAAGTGTGATTTGATTTGAAGTTAATTTTTTTATTAAAGAAATTTATAAAAATATTCTTATGTGTGTAATCATATACCAATTTTTATCCATAAATTTTTTGTATTAATTAATTACTCTTTAAATTTCAAATTATTTTTTAAAAAGTACTAGAATGGTCGATAATTGTTTAATTTAAAGTTTATTTGTTGAGTGAAGATACTTGTACATAGGTCGTTATATCACACCCGCCAAATTCTTATCCAAACACTTCTCTAGTACGGACTCCTCGCTTCCCATGAGCATCCTCCCACCATGTCTTCTTTTCCAAACCCATTTCCAGTACGGACCCCTCACTTCCTCTGCGCACTGCGAGCCTCTCATTTCCTCCGAGCACCATCCTCGCACCATCTCTTCACACATTGCAATCATGACACTTCTACGCAAACTTTCTTGTGCCATCGCAGGAGACACTCATATCTCAATAGATCTTTATCTTACTTTTTTGTTTGCTATTAGTAGCAGTTGGAAATTGGATGGTTTGTATGTTCATGATAAACTCAATATTCATGCAAGGCATCTTTGATGGCAATGTCTACACTTAAGTGTCTCTTCCTCGAAAAGAATCTTTGTTTAAATTTCTCAGTCATGGATTATATATACTCTCTGGTTGCAGGCATGGAGGTGTCAGCTGAATGCTGCAAAGTGCAGATGGCCACATTTTGGTACAGGGTACACTTTTGTGTTTACCTTCATCAAATTATGAAAAAGTGGTTCCCAATAATTTGCTTTGGTACATAAATACCCCTCCTAGGATTCCTACAGTTTCTGTAATAATTTCTATGGACGTTAAGGCAGTTCACATTGTTCGCATGGCTAGCTAGCTGCATGCAGATGTGACTGCCTAGAGGTTCTGATTATATCATATTTAGAGCTCTTAGGAAATACTTATGATATTTTTAATATTTAAAAGGTTTTATCATTTAAATGTTAGAAGAATTAGAAACGTTTTCTAAAATTATTATTAAATACATTCTTAGAGTGCGTTTGATACTGATTTTAAAAAGTGTTTTCAATATTTATAACACTTAGAAATTTTCATTCTTCAAATATTAAAAATGTTAGAAACACTTCGTGTCAAATGCACTCTTAATCTTTAACGGGTAATTAGGGCATGATCTTGGATTATAGATAAAACATTTAACTATTTTTATACATCATAGTTAGCTGGATGCATTAAGTTCTTGCTTCGGGTTTTGATTACTTAATTCCAGAATATGAATATTCTGTAATGGTTATTGGTTGGTATCATCTCTCTTGCAACAAATTTTCATTGTTTGGGTGAAACTGGTAATTGGGCAGGTGCAGCAGCGACAAGAGCAGGTGTAGGTGTAGGCTATGCTCACAATTTGCTTGCCTGGGACATGACTGATCAAAGGGTGTGGGATTCAGCCCATCATAACAGACACACTGCTGGAGGCTGGAGCTTGTGGAGAAATGAGAATCACGACGACGTCGATTTGCAGGAGGAAAAGGAGAGGTGTCCTGGAATTATAAAACAAAAACCACTTGAAGAGGAAACTTCATCCAAACAGATATCAGGCGCCACTGTACTATCACTCAACTACAAAAACCGCAGGTGCCACGCAGCATCGTCTTCTTCCTACTCTCTATCTAAAATTACTCACACTTTCTAGCATAAACCCCAATGGAAACCTAATCATCAGACACCCCTCACTTCCTATAAATAGCACCAGTTGTTTGAAAACGAAACTCAAGTTCACATCCCCATACCCGTCTTTCTACTGTTCTTTCTTCTTAGTTATGGCCACCTGTTTTGGCCCTATATGTATCATGTGGCAGCCCCCTGATTCTGTTCCTGATGAACCACCACCCTCGCATGCATTTTTCATTGGATTTCGAGATCGGAATGTAGTACAAAACCACTGGCTAGACGGAAAGCAACCGGTAACAGTACTACTATATGTTCCCGTAAGAATTGAGACGTTTGCAGTTGAAGGTGACGAATTGTTACCTAGTGAGAATTCTGAATTCGCCGACCTATCTCGCTTGCTTTCTCTTGTGGGGGTACATTCGTTTTATCTGGCGTCAGTCGTACAAGTGATACACTCTAATGCTGTGGCCATGGCCTATGAGACTACCGACAATGGCCATAACGTAATTGCCATGGTTGCGGAGATTCCATTCCGGTGGTTTTGTCCCCCACAGGAGGTCCGGCAGAATCAGGACGAGGATGATGAAAACGAGGATGAAGATGAAGATGAAGACGAAGACGATGATGAAGATGACGCAGATGAATTCGATGAGAATGAGACTATGGATGAGGTTGTGAGCTATTCATTGGAGGATGGGATGGACGTGGACGTGGACATGGTTGTACCTGCAACCAAAGCTTCCATTGAGGCGCTTGAGAAGCTGGAGGGTTTAAATTCAATGGGCAAGTGTATGATATGCTTGGAGCAGCTTTCATTGGAAGATGAAGTTAGTAGGATGCCATGCTCGCATGTTTATCATGGAGACTGTATCATACAATGGTTGAAGAAGAGTCACATGTGTCCCTTGTGCCGCTTCAAGATGCCTGTCGACCCAAGTTGAAGCTCTCAATGCCATGCATTCATATGAAAGTTAATATCTATAAAATTATTTTGAAACAATTTCATATTTTTCTCTTAGAATGATTTGAGGTCTTCTAGCTAGGCCATGGCCGAAAGAAAATCTTGTGTACAAGAAGTTCATTTCACTTTTTCATCTTTCTATTGTTAGAGCAATATTATCTTTTCCTTTCAAGGGGAAGGTGCCTATTTTTCTCTTCTCTGTGATTCTTTTGAACATGACATCTTTCTTTCTCTTTCAGATGTGTTGCACATTTTTCAATCACACTCACTTTGTAGTTGGTTTGGGCTGAAGCATCAAACTTGAAAATCCACATAAAATGACAAAATTAAATAGTACGCCCGTGAGGATTGGCTTTAGAAAAATGATTAGCTCATAATTTACTTTCTAGAAATGTCACATCATATGTTGGAATATTTTAAAATTTTAGGGTCATTTCATGGTATCACAAAGTACTTTTCGAAATCATATCTCCATTTTTTAAAACGATATCTGTAAAGTTATCTTGGGGTAGGAATCCCATGCACCTAACATTTAAGATATGTTTACAACATCCAATTATATTATTTAAGAAATAGTTTTATAAAAGTTGTAAAATAATTAAAATTTTGTAAAAAAAAAATTAAAGTTGTTATTAATTTTATGATATAAAATTGAAAAACCACGATCTAATAAGGTGAGTGAGTGTAATTAAAAATTATAATGTAAGGATTAAGAATTAATAATTTAATTTAAATAGAGAATAAAGTTTTTAACTTAATTAAACCTGCAACATATCATAAATTAACAAAACATCCAAAATATTGAAAAAAATAAAAGAAAGGTAAATAAGCATACAAAGGATGTAAGAATTATTATGTCGAAAACCCTTATACTAACTATAAAGATAAAAAATCACAAGGTTTAATACATTTAATATAAATCTACTATATGAGATCAATTTACATGAATTTATTTCCACCTAATTTGTCACAAGTCAAACATTTTTAAATATATGTATGACTTTTCAATTGAATAAATAACAATCTTGGATTTTTAAAGAAGAATAAGTCACTGTCTAAAAGAATTTTAGACCAAAAATAGAATGAAACAAAATTACCGATATACTTATTGTTATTATAAAGTTATAACACTAAGACCTTATGAAAAAACTCATTTATAAATAAATTGAAATAAATATTTATTGTTAAAAATTAAATTAATAATCTATCAAATAATAACTAAAAATTGTATTATTAAATTTTATTATAATTTCCATTTTTTATGGAGAATATTATATGAAACTTTGAAAGTATTTTTTGAAAAAAAAAATTAAAATAAGACAAATATATAAAATTTTAAGAGTATAAAAAATGTGAGGAAATTGTGAACAATGTGATTAAATATGCCTAAGTAATATCAATACTATTGGAAGTGGAAAAAAAAATAATATAATTGAAAATTATAATTAAAAGACAATTCCCCACATTCTTCATACTTCCCAAATTTTTTAGTATTTTAATTTATTTTTCATAAATTCTATCAATCTTAGTGTATATCAACATTATCATAGCTATTTGAAGTAAAAAAAATAAAATAAAATTTTAAAAAATACAAAATTCGGAGGGTACGAAGAATATGAGGATCCTCACATTCTTTGTACCCTCTATAATTTTTAAGTATTTCCAAGTTTTAATTTTTTTATGCATAATTTTCATCAATCCTAAATGTAGTTAGTACATTTGAAACAATATCATAACAAGTCAAAGTAAAAAAAAAAAAAAAAAAATTCAAAATTCAAAAAAGTGGAAATTTTGAAGGGTACGAAAAGTACAAGGATTCTTTACATTTTTCGTATCTTCCCTAATTTTTAAGTATTTTGAAATTTTATTTTTATTTTTTTCCATAATTTCCATATTTTTAATAAAATTTACATACATACATCAATTTTTTTTTTTTTAAAAAAGTAATAACAAGAAAAAAAATTGAAACTAATTTTATAAAAATAGTCCAACAAATTTTCTAATTATCTATTTTCGTAAAACTATTCTTTATTTTTTCTTTCAAAAACATATTCAAGTAATTCAGGTCAT
This sequence comes from Vitis riparia, assembly GCF_004353265.1. Lineage (NCBI taxonomy): Eukaryota > Viridiplantae > Streptophyta > Magnoliopsida > Vitales > Vitaceae > Vitis > Vitis riparia. The sequence goes on along the minus strand of NC_048447.1, from coordinate 13,757,906 downwards.
TTTAATTAGATTAACATGTGAAATTAGCCATTTAATGTACCTTTAAAAGTATTAAGAAAATAAAACCGTATTAATGAAAAAACATTATTCATTAAGCCTAATCAGTAATTAATTTAAATTAATTAATGATTCACATTTTCAAGAAATTAAATTTTATTCTAAATAAAATAAATTATTATTTCAATTAAACTAAAATGAGACGTAATTTATTAAAAGTAACTTCAAAATGAAAAATATAATAATAATTTTAATAGGACTCTAAAATCCTATAAATAAGAGTAGGTGCGGAAAACTAGACTCAATTTCAAGTCATTATAGTTGTGTCCCGTACCTGGTCTTGATTCCTAGTTAGTTATGCCGATCTTGGTTGGTCCTAGATGTAGTATTCTGCGGCAGCCTGATCTTGTTGCCGATGGTGAGGATGATGAAGGGCTGCTGTGGGATGTGTTCTTCATGGAGTTTCATGTTAGAGATGCGGTCTTAAACTACTGGCTGGAAGATGATAGTCCTATAAGACTACGTGATGTGAACACGATCGGTCCTATGAGAAGGAGGTTGTTTGTGGTTAGGCGTGATCAGTTATTAAGAAGCCATAGTCTTGCATTCGAACATGTATCTCTCCTGCTTTTTCTTATGGGTATACCTTCAATCTTGCATGCATCATTCGTGCAAGAGATACGCTCCGGTGCTGTTTTGTTGGCGAATGAAACCACCAACATCGGTCGTCGCATAATTCCTATGGTGGTGGACATTGATATGTGGTATATGGGCGAGGAAGAGGAAGAGGAAGAAGAGGAAGAAGAGGAAGAAGATGAAGATGAATTAGATGAGATTATGGCCGAGGTTATGAGGTCTTCATTGAATGATGTGACCGGCTTGTCTGTGCCTGCAACTAGAGCTTCCATTGAGGCACTTGAGAAGATCAAGTTTGAGGATGTAAATTCGACAGACAAGTGTATAATATGCCTAGAAGAGTTTGCGACGGAATCGGAAGTTAGTCGGATGCCATGTTCGCATGTTTATCACGAAGATTGCATTATAGAATGGTTGGAGAGGAGTCAGATGTGTCCCTTGTGCCGCTTCAAGATGCCTGCCATCTCAAGTTGAGGATTTTTACGCAAGATAACAACATATCTTATATAATACTTTGAACAATTCCTTCTTGTATTTTGTTAGAATGAAATGAGAATTTTTTTGAGTCGATTTGTTATATCATCATTTATTTTATGTTATTCAATAAATTAAATGAATTATAATTTTAATATGAAATATATTTTAAAATTAGATATATTATAATAAAACGTAACAATATTATTATTGAATAATATGTAACTTAATAATAAATATATATTTATAAAATTCATATTTTATATTCACACGTAATATTATTATCAAATATTATATGTAAATTATTATTTATTATATTATTTTTTAGAGTTTTTATTTAATTTTTGTTCTCTCGTATTTTTATCAAAATATCTATCAATCTGTAAAATAGAGTTACCAATGTATTCCTATATTTTCATCCGAGTATGCATGTTATCTTCGACGCGCTTTCTGAAGTTGAAGCTCCATCGCCCGACATATACATACCAGAGGAATGGTCCGAAGGTGCCGAAACCATAGCTTACGATTCGGTCACTTCGCCGCCTTCTGTTGCTCTCGTCTGCGGCGCCAAGAACTGTGGCAAGACCACCTTTTCTCTCCACCTTCTCAATATTCTCCTTCAGAGGTCTGATGCAAAGTCTCTTCTTTTATACCTCGAATTTTCTGAAACGCCGTTGTGTTTCTTTGGTGTTTAACAGTAGTGTTGCCTTTTCGTGTTGATGGGAAGATGGGTTTTTTCTTTTTTTTTCATTTTAATCAAAGTTGTATGAAAATTGAGTAAGTACATATTCAAATGAAGAAATAACACAAATAGGTATCAAATTCTGTATGTTTGTATGCCTGGATAATGTTTGACGAATTGTTTGTTTCTAAATGTTCTTTCTTGTGTTCAATGGGAGTTGGAATTTTGTAAATTTTTATGAATAAACTGTAAATACACTTAAATATGATCTTTATGTATTAAATATTCGCCATTATTGAATGGGAATGTTTTAAATTTGAAGGTTCATCAGTTGTGTGTCTTTATGGACCCGAATGATTAACTAGGCTTATGCTATTACATGGATATGTGTTCTGTATGGCAACATCCTTTTATCGCAGAATGAAGTAGGAAAATAGAATGAAATTTAATTTTTTTGACCTCCAAAAGAGAAAGAAAATATCACCTCAATTGTGCAAATGGTTGTACCAAACTTGGTTTATTGGAGATTCTTGTTTCCTCGGATCCCAAATTATAAGATATCCAACCCTGAACCTTTTTCAGATAAATGATGCTCAAAGTTTTGCTTTATTTTGTTTCTACTTTTCTTGATAAGCAAATGGAGCATTTATTTGTTTGTTTGTTTGTTTTTTCTTTTCTTTTTTTGGTGGGTGGTGGGTTTAAACTAATGCAAAATATATGTGACAGCACAAAATTTGATCTTTATGTGTAATTTTACATGTGGCTATTCTGTAATTGGACTTCAATTTGTTTTGCATATGCAGTGATGCTTGTACATTTAATATTCCCTTAATTTCCTCTATTGGTCTCTCGGTAAATATAAAATAACTTTTTTTTATCTGAGCCTGTGCATAGATCAAAGGGATAAATCAGTGGGTGATTTGGTTTGTTTTTACATGTATTTTATAGATAATGTTTCTGGTTTGGGTCTGATTTTGTGTGTGATAGCAACATGTTTTCATAGACTAGACCCTTTAAAATGTCTTTTTCTCTTTGGTTTGCAGATATCAAAAAGTAGCTTATTTGGATACAGATGTTGGCCAGACTGAGTTTACTCCTCCTGGATTTCTATCCCTCACTGTAATTGACCAACTTACTCCAGGTACTCATTTATGATTCTACCTTCGCAACAATCTGGTCAACATACTGCTTTAGTTAAAAAATTTCCTGAGTTTCTCTTTACAGTGGCTTGGTTTTCTTTGTTCTGTTTTCTAATAATTCTTTAACTATTAGATTTGACAATCCCATGCCTCAAGACGCCAGAGAGGCATGCAATCCTAAACTCTGATCTTGCTAGTTATGGATTCTACTCTATATTTGAAGAATTCATGAAATTGTATTTTTGTTTTTTTATCAGAAACAACAAATGCATTTTTTGATTGGAAATTGCTTTAGGGGACTGATTTCAAGAACTTTGTTATATTAAAAGACTTACGGTTTGATCTTAAAACTGTATCTAAATGGAAAATATTGTTTGCTTCAACATTATCAAGACTAAATGGACACTCTGTGATGAGTGATGAGGAGTGGGATAAAATGGATTTCAAGGCTTTTCAGAGTGGGAAAAAGGGAATCACGTGGTTTAATGAACCATTCTGGATGAGGGGCTCATGTGAACTTATGAACCATTCTGGATGAGAATGGATGATGATAAGTTTGAAAATTTCTGGTTGAAGTAGTCTAATGTTATAGCAAATTTACAGCAATAAAATATGGTTATTCAGTGGATTGTGATTTATATTGCCTACAGTTGCTAGCTTGTTATAGTCTGTTGGTCTATGGGGATTTTTATGAAATGAATCCATCACTGCTGGATGCAAAACCATGGTTCCAGTGCAAGAAGATGATATGTGATGAATAATTGCAAGAACTTGCCCGGCAAGAAGATTTTACTTCAGCTTGCTGGGATAAGGTAATTTTTTTAGAATGTGGTTTTTAATTGAAGGTGATTTTAGGAATTATAGAATCGCCACTTTTGATGTGGATGATTTTTATTTTTTATTTTTAAATTAGGTTTTAGTCTGAACTTCAGATGCACAGATGGAATTTTACTTCAAAGTTTTAGTAATGAATCTTAACCCAGAAAGATTTGTTCTGCTGAATATGACATGGGATGCAGCCACATCAAATATAGATACGTGAATTTTGATCTCTAAATGTTACTTGTGACCTATTACATGCTCTGTCTACAAAAGGTGGACTCTTGTATAGTTGTATCTAATGTGATCTCTGACAGTTCAATCTTTACTTCTCTTAGATGCTATTTTTTTGGTGACATTTCTTCAAAAAGGGACCCAACAGCGTACTTGAATTATATATTTGCACTGTATGATTACTATCGAAGGGAGTACTGCATGCTCAAGGGCAGCAAAAAGCCTGTTAAAACAGAGTTGCCCCTTGTTGTTAATACACCTGGATGGGTAAAAGGTGAGCTTACTTTTTCTATATCCCTTTTCTACCATATAATATGGGCTAGTTTACTTCAAACTTATATTAGTTCTTTGCTGGATACTACTCTCTTTGTGTGTGTCATTTGATTCAATTTTATGCTCCCCTGTTCCTCTTGCCCAGGTATTGGTCAGGACATACTGGTGGATGTGTTAAAATATATTGCTCCTACCCATGTAGTTAAGATAAACATTTCTGCTGAGGGTAAGAATCTTCCATCTGGAGCATTCTGGTTGGATGAGGATCATAAAGAGTCAGTGAATCTAATTGAGGTCAGTTCAGCTCATCAGGACTCTTTTAAGAGATCATAAGTTCTTATCTTTCTCCTTTTTTGCTCTGAAACTATTGAACTACGAAAGCAGTTTTCCTCCCTTTTTATAGTCTTTCATGATTTTCCTTTTTATTTTTACTGCATAGAATTCTAGATCACTATAGGTGGTGAACATGAACTGCTTCAGATATTTTGGCATTTCTTCTCTTTACTTGACAATCTCTTAGTTCAATGTCAAATTCTATTTGTCCATTTCTAGAGTTCTAATTTATTAATATTGGGAAAAATGATCACCTACATCAAGAAGCAACTTATACTGAGGGCATTAATTTAAAAGACAAGCAATTAATCAATTTATCATCTCCTACATTTTAGTAAGGAACTGTAGCTACGTATTAGCTGCTTGAAGAATTGTTGCTTCTGAATCCCAATTTTAATCTTTTTTCTGATTAAAGTCATTTCAATATTTGGTATTGAGTGAAAGTTAATTTCATAAGCAGCATATATTTTAATTTGCTAGAACCAGAAGAAATGGAATTTTCTGAAAGATTTAATTGTTATTTCTTACAGCTCTTCTCCATTATGTTTTCCAGGGTCTTAGTACAAAAAGATGCAGGCCTTTTACGGGATTTACGAATAATGGCTTATTTCAGGCAGTGTTTTCCAAGTAACTTGAATATCACAACAATCAAAGAACTTGCACATGCATTGGCCTCTCACCCTCCTTATGAAATTCCCATATCGAGTATCAAGATTAAGCATCTCCATTGCCAGGTTGGTGTGATACATCGACATGAAGTTTCTAACATAGTTTTCAAAAGGCAATCTTTTCAGCACATATTGCATCAATACCCTCTTTGATATTATACTCCATTCCTGTTGACATTTCAGAGGCAGAAGTCAATCAGTATAATACTCTGCTCATTATTTTTTTTTTCTGCAGCATTATTTTTACGTTTCCATCCCCTTTTAGTAATATAACACCTTTTCAAAAATTATATGCTTGGTCCCAAGTACTGAAATTCTGTACAGTTTGAATGCAACCATTGTTGGCTTGGCAGTTAGTTCTGAAGATTCTGAAAATTTATCTCCATGCATTGGCCTTGGTAAGTTTTTTGCTACAATATCTAACCTGTGTTCAATTCATTGTTTCTGCTTTGCCATATAATTCTTGTACTATTTTGCAGAAGCAATGATTGTTTTGATTATTATTCCAGTTTTTAAATTTTTTGAGTCTTTCAAAGAAATTTAAAGATTTTGACCATTGAAAGCCAAGTGCTTATCGGGTGACTATAGTATAAGTCATAAGAGATTTCTTGGTAGTAATTTGAGAAATATAGATAATGATGTGGATCATTAGCACAATGAATTGCATATAGAATTTTTTTCTGAAAGATATGTTCTTATATTTTTCTTTTGCCTGCTGCTTTTGAGATCCAGGAATTGTAAGAGGCATCGACACATTCAAACGTTTACTCCATGTGCTTACACCTGTTCCACAAAAGCGCTCTGGAAATGCTAATTATTTTCCATCAAATTCTCTTCATAACTTTACATATTTTGGTTAAAATTATTTCTTTGCAGACTGGTGGATGTACCACTGCAAATTATATGTGGGACCTGATGCAAGCTCGCAAAATTATCCCTTCATTTCCAGCCGTGGAAGCATACTACAATGGCCTGAAAGCGAGTCTTCCTGCCCTGATAATCCATGAAAAAAAAATTTCACTTGTGACCCTGAAATAATTCAGCTCAAGTCAGGGAACTGGACTCGGGCTTTGTGCATTGAAATTTCCTGATAGAAGCTAATGAATCCTACAAAAATGGCCCTGGATTGTGTTATAGTGAATAGCAGCATCACAATGCTAGAAACTGAAATGACTGACAGGGTTAGAAAACATTCATCAAGTGATCTTTCCAGTGGTTCCTTAATGTGCTTGGATTTTTTAATTTTCTAATTATCTGCATTTCTCACAATTCATTTTTTCCAGGAACGTGAAATACCTGAAGATGATGCAAGACTCTTACTAGTTTCTCGGGCTTATGACAACCAACGCCTAAGATTTGGAACTGGTCCAGGACGACCTTAGTTGGAAGTTGGAACATCAAGGAAAGCATCTTCTGGGAATGTTGTTTTTTATTTTTTTATTAAAAAATTCGAAGGGAATAATTACTTTGGAAATTGCTGTTGGAAGAACTAACTTTCATTGTATTAGATTTTTATTTTTATTTTTTATTTTTTATTTTTTATTTATATATATTTTTTATGATTTTGTGTAGTGACTTGAATAACGATCTTGGATTTTTAATCGAATAATAAGTTACTATCTAAAAAGAATTTTAGACCAAAAATAGAACAAAACAAAATTACCAACATACTCATTGTTATTATAAAAGTTATACTAAGACCTTATAAAAAAAATCATTTATAAATAAATTAAAATAAATATTTATTGTTAAAAATTAAATTAATAATCTATCAAATAATAACTAAAAATTGTATTATTAAATTTTATTATAATTTCCATTTTGTATGGAGAATATTAGATGAAACTTTGAAAGTATTTTTTGAAAAAAAAATTAAAAGAAGATAAATATATAAAATTTAAGAGTATAAAAAATGTGAAGAAATTGTTAACGGATTAATATGCCTAAGTAATATCAACACTATTGGAAGTGGAAATTTTTTTAAAAAAAAATTGGAAATTAAAATTAAAAGACAATTCCCCACATTCCTCGTACCTCCCGAATATTTAAGTATTTTAATTTATTTTTCATAAATTCCATCAATCTTAGTGTATATAAACAATATCATAACTATTTGAAGTGAAAAAAATAAAATAACTCGTACCCTTCATAATTTTTAAGTATTTCCAAGTTTTAATTTTTTATGCATAATTTCAATCTATTCTAGTGTAATTAGTACATTTTAAACAATATCATAATTATTAAAAGTAAGAAAAAAAAAATTAAATTTTCAAAAAAGTGAAAATTTTGGAGGATGCTAAAAATATAAGGATTCTTTATATTTTTCGTATCTTCCCTGATTTTTAAGTATTTTGAAATTTTATTTTTATTTTTTCCATAATTTCCATATTTTTAATCAAATTTACATACATACGTCAATTTTTTTAAAAATAATAACAAGAAAAACAATTGAAACTAATTTTATAAAAATACTCAAACAAATTTTCTAATTTTCTATTTTCCTAAAACTATTCTTTATTTTTTCTTTCAAAAACATATTCAGGTAATTCAGGTCATTTTAATTAGATTAACATGTGAAATTAACCATTAAATATACCTTTAAAAGTATTAAGAAAATAAAACCGTATTAATGAAAAAACATTATTCATTAAGCTTAATCAGTAATTAATTTAAATTAATTAATGATTCACATTTTCAAGAAATTAAATTTTATTCTAAATAAAATAAATTATTATTTCAATTAAACTAAAATGAGACGTAATTTATTAAAAGTAACTTCAAAATGAAAAATATAATAATAATTTTAATAGGACTCTAAAATCCTATAAATAAGAGTAGGTGTGGAAAACTAGACTCAATTTCAAGTCATTATAGTTGTGTCCCGTACCTGGTCTTGATTCCTAGTTAGTTATGCCGATCTTGGTTGGTCCTAGATGTAGTATTCTGCGGCAGCCTGATCTTGTTGCCGATGGTGAGGATGATGAAGGGCTGCTGTGGGATGTGTTCTTCATGGAGTTTCATGTTAGAGATGCGGTCTTAAACTACTGGCTGGAAGATGATAGTCCTATAAGACTACGTGATGTGAACACGATCGGTCCTATGAGAAGGAGGTTGTTTGTGGTTAGGCGTGATCAGTTATTAAGAAGCCATAGTCTTGCCTTCGAACAGGTATCTCTCCTGCTTTTTCTTATGGGTATACCTTCAATCTTGCATGCATCATTCGTGCAAGAGATACGCTCCGGTGCTGTTTTGTTGGCGAATGAAACCACCAACATCGGTCGTCGCATAATTCCTATGGTGGTGGACATTGATATGTGGTATATGGGCGAGGAAGAGGAAGAGGAAGAGGAAGAAGATGAAGATGAATTAGATGAGATTATGGCTGAGGTTATGACGTCTTCATTGAATGATGTGATCGACTTGTCTATGCCTGCAACTAGAGCTTCCATTGAGGCACTTGAGAAGATCAAGTTTGAGGATGTAAATTCGACAGACAAGTGTATAATATGCCTAGAAGAGTTTGCGACGGAATCGGAAGTTAGTCGGATGCCATGTTCGCATGTTTATCACGAAGATTGCATTATAGAATGGTTGGAGAGGAGTCAGATGTGTCCCTTGTGCCGCTTCAAGATGCCTGCCATCTCAAGTTGAGGATTTTTACGCAAGATACTTATATAATACTTTGAACAATTCCTTCTTGTATTTTGTTAGAATGAAATGAGAATTTTTTTGAGTCGATTTGTTATATCATCATTTATTTTATGTTATTCAATAAATTAAATGAATTATAATTTTAATATTAAATATATTTTAAAATTAGATATATTATATTCAAATGTCACAATATTATTATTGAATAATATTTTATGTGACTTAATAATAAATATGTACTTATAAAATTCATATTTTATATTTACACATAATATTATTATCAAATATGATAAATTATATCATATGTAAATTATTTTTATTATATTATTTTTTAGAGTTTTTCCCAATAATTTTATGAGTTTTTATTAATTTTTGTTCTCTCGTATTTTTATCAAAATATCTATCAATCTGTAAAATAGAGTTACCGATGTATTCCTATATTTTCATCCGAGTATGCATGTTATCTTCTACGCACTTTCTGAAGTTGAAGCTCCATCGCCCGACATATGCATACCAGAGGATGTTGACGAAAATTGGATACAATGGAGAAAAGAAATACTCTCAAACACTCACTTTGATACAATAAAACTCTCAAAGTTGCAAAATAAGAACAAGAAGAAGAAGAACACAAGAAAGACTCAAACAAGTTCTTGGAACTTTGTCCAAAGACTTTATTTCCTCCCACTTCTAGAAATCTTTAGGGAACTAATGGAAATAGTTTTGGGATTGATCAAGCCTTTTCACTTTTCTGCATAAGATTTCAAAAGAAGAAAAGTCATATATATAGCACTCTTAGGGTTGAAAAAAGGTTACAAGGATGAGAAAAAACCCATTGTCTTCCTCAATCTCTTCATCTTTGTAACATTCAAAAATTAAATCATATGTTTAATTCACACATTAAACATGATTTAATCTCAAATGTGTAACTCTCTTACACTTAACCTCTTAAGTTTTGTAAAGTTACAAAGATGAGAAGACTCATTGTCTTCCTTAACCTTTCAAGTTTTGTAACATTTCAAAACTTAATCATATGTGTAAATACCTCTTAAGTTTTGTAAAGTTACAAAGATGAGAAGACTCATTGTCTTCATTAACCTTTCAAGTTTTGTAACATTTCAAAACTTAATCATGTGTTTAATTTACACTTTAAAAGTGTAACCCTTCTTACACTTTATTTTCAAAGGTTATTTTTCAAAAGTGTAACTCTTCTTACACTTTATTTTTAACCAACAATATATATATTTATATAAATATAACAGAGGAATGGTCCGAAGGTGCCGAAACCATAGCTTACGATTCGGTCACTTCGCCGCCTTCTGTTGCTCTCGTCTGCGGCGCCAAGAACTGTGGCAAGACCACCTTTTCTCGCCACCTTCTCAATATTCTCCTTCAGAGGTCTGATGCAAAGTCTCTTCTTTTATACCTCGAATTTTCTGAAACGCCGTTGTGTTTCTTTGGTGTTTGACACTAGTGTTGCCTTTTCGTGTTGATGGGAAGATGGGTTTTTTCTTTTTTTTCTTTTTTTTTTCTTTTTAATCAAAGTTGTATGAAAATTGAGTAAGTACATATTCAAATGAAGAAATAACACAAATAGGTATCAAATTCTGTATGTTTGTATGCCTGGATAATGTTTGACGAATTGTTTGTTTCTAAATGTTCTTTCTTGTGTGCAATGGGAGTTGGAATTTTGTAAATTTTTATGAATAAACTGTAAATACACATAAATTTGATCTTTATGTGTCAAATATTCGCCATTATTGAATGGGAATGTATTAAATTTGAAGGTTCATCAGTTGTGTGTCTTTATGGACCCGAATGATTAACTAGGCTTATGCTATTACATGGATATGTGTTCTGTATGGCAACATCCTTTTATCGCAGAATGAAGTAGGAAAATAGAATGAAATTTAATTTTTTTGACCTCAAAAAGAGAAAGAAAATATCACCTCAATTGTGCAAATAGTTGTACCAAACTTGGTTTATTGGAGATTCTTGTTTCCTCGGATCCCAAATTATAAGATATCCAACCCTGAACCTTTTTCAGATAAATGATGCTCAAACAATCTGGTCAACATACTGCTTTAGTTAAAAAATTTCCTGAGTTTCTCTTTACAGTGGCTTGGTTTTCTTTGTTCTGTTTTCTAATAATTCTTTAATTATTAGATTTGACAATCCCATGCCTCAAGACGCCAGAGAGGTATGCAATCCTAAACTCTGATATTGCTCGTTATGGATTCTACTCTATATTTGAAGAATCCGTGAAAATGTATTTTTTTTTTTTTATTAGAAACGAAAAATGCATTTTTTGATTGGAAATTGCTTTAGGGAGTCCGACTTCATGAACTTTGTTATATTACAAGACTTACAATTTGATCTTAAAATGTATCTAAATGGAAAATATTGTTTGTTTCAACATTATCAAGACTACATGGACACTGTGATGAGTGATGAGGAGTGGGATAAAATGGATTTCAAGGCTTTTTGGAGTGGGAAAAAGGGAATCATGTGGTTTAATGAACCGTTCTGGATCAGGGGCTCATGTGAACTAATGAACCATTCTAGCAGAGAATGGATGATGATAAGTTTGAAAATTTCTGGTTGAAGTAGTCTAATGTTATAGCAAATTTACAGCAATAAAATATGGTTATTCAGTGGATTGTGATTTATATTGCCTACAATTGCTAGCTTGTTATAGTCTGTTGGTCTATGGGGATTTTTATGAAATGAATCCATCACTGCTGGATGCAAAACCATGGTTCCAGTGCAAGAAGATGATATGTGATGAATAATTGCAAGAACTTGCCAGACATAAAGATTTTACTTTAGCTTGCTGGGATAAGGTAATTTTTTTAGAATGTGGTTTTTAATTGAAGGTTTTTAGGAATTATAGAATCACCGCTTTTGATGTGGATGATTTTTATTTTTTATTTTTAAATTAGGTTTTAGTCTGAACTTAAGATGCACATATGGAATTTTACTTCAAAGTTTTAGTAATGAATCTTAACCCAGAAAGATTTGTTCCGCTGATTATGACATGGGATGCAGCCACATCAAATGTAGATACGTGTATTGTGATCTCTAAATGTTGCCTTTGACCTATTACATGCTCTGTCTACAAAAGGTGGACTCTTGTATAGTTGTATCTAATGTGATCTCTGACAGTTCAATCTTTACTTCTCTTAGATGCTATTTTTTTGGTGACATTTCTTCAAAAAGGGACCCAACAGCGTACTTGAATAATATATTTGCACTGTATGATTACTATCGAAGGGAGTACTGCATGCTCAAGGGCAGCAAAAAGCCTGTTAAAAGTTAAAACAGAGTTGCCCCTTGTTGTTAATACACCTGGATGGGTAAAAGGTGAGCTTACTTTTTCTATTTCCCTTTTCTACCATATAATATGGGCTAGTTTACTTCAAACTTATATTAGTTCTTTGCTGGATACTACTCTCTTTGTGTGAGTGTCATTTGATTCAATTTTATGCTCCCCTGTTCCTCTTGCCCATGTAGTTAAGATAAACATTTCTGCTGAGGGTAAGAATCTTCCATCTGGAGCATTCTGGTTGGATGAGGATCATAAAGAGTCAGTGAATCGAATTGAGGTCAGTTCAGCTCGTCAGGACTCTTTTAAGAGATCATAAGTTCTTATCTTTCTCCTTTTTTGCTCTGAAACTATTGAACTACGAAAGCAGTTTTCCTCCCTTTTTATAGTCTTTCATGATTTTCCTTTTTATTTTTACTGCATAGAATTCTAGATCACTATAGGTGGTGAACATGAACTGCTTCAGATATTTTGGCATTTCTTCTCTTTACTTGACAATCTCTTAGTTGAATGTCAAATTCTATTTGTCCATTTCTAGAGTTCTAATTTATTAATATTGGGAAAAATGATCACCTACATCAAGAAGCAACTTATACTGAGGGCATTAATTTAAAAGACAAGCAATTAATCAATTTATCATCTCCTACATTTTGGTAAGGAACTGTAGCTACGTATTAGCTGCTTGAAGAATTGTTGCTTCTGAATCCCAATTTTAATCTTTTTTCTGATTAAAGTCATTTCAATATTTGGTATTGAGTGAAAGTTAATTTCATAAGCAGCATATATTTTAATTTGCTAGAACCAGAAGAAATGGAATTTTCTGAAAGATTTAATTGTTATTTCTTACAGCTCTTCTCCATTATGTTTTCCAGGGTCTTAGTACAAAAAGATGCAGGCCTTTTACGGGATTTACGAATAATGGCTTATTTCAGGCAGTGTTTTCCAAGTAACTTGAATATCACAACAATCAAAGAACTTGCACATGCATTGGCCTCTCACCCTCCTTATGAAATTCCCATATCAAGTATCAAGATTAAGCATCTCCATTGCCAGGTTGGTATGATACATTGACATGAAGTTTGTAACATAGTTTTTAAAAGGCAATCTTTTCAGCACATGTTGCATCAATACCCTTTTTGATATTATACTCCATTCCTGTTGACATTTCAGAGGCAGAAGTGAATCAGTATAATACTCTGCTCATTATTTTTTTTTTCTGCAGCATTATTTTTACGTTTCCATCCCCTTTCAGTAATATAACACCTTTCTTTTATGGCACAAAAATTATATGCTAGGTCCCAAGTACTGAAATTCTATACAGTTTGAATGCAACCATTGTTGGCTTGGCAGTTAGTTCTGAAGATTCTGAAAATTTATCTCCATGCATTGACCTTGGTAAGTTTTTTGCTACAATGTCTGACCTATGTTCAATTCATTGTTTCTGCTTTGCCATATAATTCTTGTACTATTTTGCAGAAGCAATGATTTTGTTGATTGTTATTTTGAGTCTTTCAAAGAAATTGAGAGATTTTGACCATTGAAAGCCAAGTGCTTATCGGGTGACAATAGTATAAGTCATAAGAGATTTCTTGGTAGTAATTTGAGAAATATAGATAATGATGTAGATGCATTAGCACAATGAATTGCATATAGAAATTTTTTCAGAAAGATATGTTCTTATATTTTTCTTTTGCCTGCTGCTTTTGTGATCCAGGAATTGTAAGAGGCATCGACACATTCAAACGTTTACTCTATGTGCTTACACCCGTTCCACAAAGCGCTCTGGAAATGCTAATTATTTTCCATCAAATTCTCCTCATAACTTTACTTATTTTGGTTAAAATTATTTCTTTGCAGACTGGTGGATTTACCACTGCAAATTATATATGGGACCTGATGCAAGCTCGCAAAATTATCCCTTCGTTTCCAGCTGTGGAAGCATACTACGGTGGCCTAAAAGTGAGTCTTCCTGCCCTGATAATCCATCAAAAAAAAATTTCACTTCTTTTGTATTTTTTCTTTTTCATTTCTAGTTTGATATCAAGGGTGACCCTGAAATAATTCAGCTCAAGTCAGGGAACTGGACTCAGGCTTTGTGCATTGAAAATTCCTGATAGAAGCTAATGAATCCTACAAAAATGGCCCTGGATTATGTTATAGTGAATAGCAGCACCACAATACTAGAAACTGAAATGACTTACACAGTTAGAAAACATTCATCAAGTGATCGATCTTTCCAGTGGTTCCTTAATGTGCTTGGATTTTTTGTCTTACTAAATGCCTGTATTCAGATTTTTTAATTTTCTACTTATCTGCATTTCTCACAATTCCTTTTTTCCAGGAACGTGAAATACCTGAAGATGATGCAAGACTCTTACTAGTTTCTCGGGCTTTTGACAACCAACGCCTAAGATTTGGAACTGGTCCAGGACGACCTTAGTTGGAAGTTGGAACATCAAGGAAAGCATCTTCTGGGACTGTTTTTTTTATTTTTTTATTAAAAAAAATCGAAGGGAATAATTACTTTGGAAATTGCTGTTGGCAGAACTAACTTTCATTGTATTAGATTTTTATTTTTATTTTATTTTTTATGATTTTGTGCAGTGGCATGAATAACAATTTTGGATTTTTAACGAAGAATAGGTGGTGTTTGTTTTTTTACTTAATTCTAAATAAAACATTAATGCTTAATAGTATTAAATATTAAGTTGTTTGTTTTTGTAGTATTTTATTTCTATTAAGTATTAAAAAGTAAAGAAAAATCAATATGTTATTTTTTCTATTTAGAAAAAAAACTATATATTGGCTTCTTCCATTTAGTAAAAAGTTTATAATAAGTCATTAAAAAGTAAAAAAATAAACAACCTAAATTATGAAAACAAATTGCTTTCAGCTAAGAGTAAAAAAAACAAACATCACCTAAGTTACTATCTAAAAATAATTTTAGATAAAAAATAAAACAAAACAAAATTACCAACATATCGTTGTTATAAAAGTTATAACACTAAGACCTTATGAAAACAATCCGTTATAAATAAATTAAAATAAATATTTATTGTTAAAAATTAAATTAATAATCTATCAACTAATAACTAAAAATTGTATTATTAAATTTTATTATAATTTCCATTTTGTATGGAGAATATTAGATGAAACTTTGAAAGTATTTTTTGAAAAAAAATTTAAAATAAGATAAATATATAAAATTTTAAGAATATAAAAAATGTGTGGAAATTGTGAACAATGTGATTAATATGCCTAAGTAATATCAACACTAATGGAAGTAGAATTTTTTTAAAAAAAAATTGGAAATTAAAATTAAAAGACAATTCCCCATATTCTTCATACCTCCAGAATTTTTTAGTATTTTAATTTATTTTTCATAAATTCCATCAATCTTAGTATACATGAACAATATTATAACTATTTGAAATGAAAAAAATAAAATAAATTTCGAAAAATACAAAATTTGGAGGATACGAAAGATCCTCACATTCTTTGTACCCTCCATAATTTTTAAGTATTTCCAAGTTTTAATTTTTTATGCATAATTTCCATCAATTCTAAGTGTAGTTAATACATTTGAAACAATATTATAACTATTGAAAGTAAGAAAAAAAAATTCAAAATTCAAAAAAGTGGAAATTTTGAAGGGTTCGAAAAATATAAGGATTCTTTATATTTTTCGTGCCTTCCTTAATTTTTTAAGTATTTTGAAGTTTTCTTTTATTTTTTCCATAATTTCCATACTTTTAATCAAATTTACATACATACATCAATTTTTTTTAAATAATAACAAGAAAAACAATTGAAACTAATTTTATAAAAATAGTCAAACAAATTTTCTAATTATCTATTTTCATAAAACTATTTTTTTTTCTTTCAAAAACATATTTAGGTAATTCAGGTCATTTTAATTAGATTAACATATGAAATTAGTCATTAAATATACCTTTAAAAGTATTAAGAAAATAAAACCGTATTAATGAAAAAACATAATTCATTAAGCCTAATCAGTAATTAATTTAAATTAATTAATGATTCAATTTTTCAAGAAATTTAATTTTATTCTAAATAAAATAAATTATTATTTCAATTAAACTAAAATGAGACGTAATTTATTAAAAGAAACTTCAAAATGAAAAATATAATAATAATATATAGCAATAATAATTTTAATTGGACTCTAAAATCCTATAAATAAGACTTAAGTGTGGAAAACAAGACTCAACTTCAAGTCGTTATAATTGTGTCCCGTACCTGGTCTTGATTCCTAGTTAGTTATGGCGATCTTGGTTGGTCCTGGATGTAGTATTCGGCGGCAGCCTGATCTTGTTGCCGATGGTGCGGATGATGAAGGGCTGCTGTGGGATGTGTTCTTCATGGAATTTCATGTTAGAGATGCGGTCTTAAACTACTGGCTGGAAGATGATAGTCCTATAAGACTACGTGATGTGAACACGATCGGTCCTATGAGAAGGAGGTTGTTTGTGGTTAGGCGTGATCAGTTATTAAGAAGCCAAAGTCTTGCATTCGAACATGTATCTCTCCTGCTTTTTCTTATGGGTATCCCTTCAATCTTGCATGCATCATTCGTGCAAGAGATACGCTCAGGTGCTGTTTTGTTGGCGAATGAAACCACCAACATTGGTCGTCGCATAATTCCTATGGTGGTGGACATTGATCTCTGGTTTATGGGCGAGGAAGAGGAAGAAGAGGAAGAAGAGGAAGAAGATGAAGATGAATTAGATGAGATTATGGCTGAGGTTATGAGGTCTTCATTGAATGATGTGATCGACTTGTCTGTGCCTGCGACTAGAGCTTCCATTGAGGCACTTGAGAAGATCAAGTTTGAGGATGTACATTCCACAGACAAGTGTATAATATGCCTAGAAGAGTTCGCAACGGAATCGAAAGTTAGTCGGATGCCATGTTCGCATGTTTATCACGAAGATTGCATTATAGAATGGTTGGAGAGGAGTCAGATGTGTCCCTTGTGCCGCTTCAAGATGCCTGCCATCTCAAGTTGAGGATTTTTATGCAAGATAACAACATATGTCACCACATATCTTGTACAATACTTTGAACAATTTCTTCTTGTATTTTGTTATAATGAGATGAGAATTTTTTTGAGTCAATTTGTTATATCATCATTTATTTTATATTATTCAATAAATTAAATGAATCATAATTTTAATATTAAATATATTTTAAAATTAGACGTATTATAATCAAATGTTACAATATTATTATTGAATAACATTTTATGTAATTTAATAATAAATATATAATTATAAAATTCATATTTTATATCCACACATAGTATTATTATCAAATATGATAAATGATATCATATATATATATATATATATATATATATATATATATATATATAATTTAAAACATTTATTATTGTTTATTATATTATTTTTAAAGTTTTTCTCAATAGTTTCATGAGTTTTAATTAATTTTTGTTTTACCATATTTTGTGTCAAAATATTTATCAATATATCCTGATAAATCTGTAAAATCGAGTTACCAATATATATATAGATATTTTCATCCATGGGTATAGATGTTATCTTCTACGTACTTCTTAACAAATCTTATCCACTGAGAAGTCATCAAAGGAAGTTATGACTCATGATCTTTTAGATAACTTTTTGCATTTTTATCTCTTACGTTTTCATATCCTTAACTAACACGTCTAATAGGCTCTTGTGTGAATTATTCTATGAAGGACCATTATTCTTTTTAATTTAAATTAATAACTAAAATAATATTTTTTTTATTACTTATATATTTGCTTCAATTAATTGGTATTTATTAGAGTTGGTTTGGAGACATTTTGAGAGTTTTAAAACTATCCAAAAATTATCACTATTATAAATAAATAAAATACACACTCTCTCTTAGATTACATATTTCTTAGAAAAGATTAGAATGAATATATTTTTTTATTTCTCTATTTTTGAGAAAATAAAATAATATATATAGGATACTTCATGGAATAAAGTCATTTCTTGAATCTTTCCTATTTTATTCGTGAAAACAAAGATGAAGACTCTTGTAATATGAAAAAGAATGGTTTCTTATTTCATAATTCCATTCATGACTTAGCACGAGAAAATCGATGCGTGAAACAATAAATCAATATTTTTGGACATTTGAAAAGATAACCCAAAAACATTATTTTCCACCTGTATTAATAATAAATTTAATATTATATAGTTAAAGATAAATTTAATTTATCTAGATAATAATTTTTATTTAGGTATTTAATAATTGTTTTATACTTTAATAATATTTTCAAAAGTTAAGATGGTGTTTAGTTTTATGTATGCAATCTTTTTATGATTTTGTAAAGGGCTTTGTTTAGTCAATTTTGTCTTAACAAAAAAAAGTGATTTTTTCTTTTTTAACTTCTATTTTAATGAAAGATGTCATATTTTTCCTATTCTTTTTTCCACATTTAACTTTGTTATGATACTTAAACTCACTTTATCATATAAAATAAAATAAAATTTATTTTAATTTTTTTATAAGTCTTATTTTAAAAACAATTATACTATCTCAATTTTGTGCAATTTGAATGCAAAATAAGTTTATTATAAATTCATAAAATTGTCAACAAGAAAAAAATTGAATATAGTTAAAATAGATTCTATTTTCATCTATTTTTTTCCTTTTGTTTTCAGGGAAAATTTTGATCTATTTCTTTTATATAAATTATTAATCAATAAAAAATAACAAAATAAAATCATTTAATTTAGATAAGAAATCAATTTAAATTAAATTCACAATAGCATATAACCACTATTTTTACTTCATAATTTATCTAATTCTCTATAAAATTAAATAACTTAAATTTCTATAAATTTATTGTCGTATCTCATTATCCACTCCAACTCCAAAAAGGCATGACGATCCTTTCACATTTTAAACAATTATCTTATAAGTAGATGGTAATTTTATTATTATTATTATTATTATTTTTAATTAGAAAAGTTAAACCTTCTTGGGTGGGAATCTTAGCTAAGGACACTCAGGGTAAAGGAGCAATGAAACCCTAAACGGCGCCGTTTCTTGCCGTAAGCGAAAGGTCTGAGGAGAGTGTGGGCACGTTTGCGTTGTCCGATTCCCTCTTTCCATATGCCAAGACTGCATTTTTCGAATCTTTCCTTCACGCTTTCTATGTGCCTTGCAATCCCATTTGTTCCTGCTTATTAAATATAGTGTGATAGGGTAGAGGGTTGGAGAAGAGAGATGGCTGCTTTTTCTGAAGCCGAAGCTCCATCGCCCGACATATACATACCAGAGGAATGGTCCGAAGCTGCCGAAACCATAGCTTACGATTCAGTCACTTCGCCGCCTCCTGTTGCTCTCGTCTGCGGCGCCAAGAACTGTGGCAAGACCACCTTTTCTCGCCACCTTCTCAATATTCTCCTTCAGAGGTCTGATGCAAAGTCTCTTCTTTTATACCTCAAATTTTCTGAAACGCCGTTGTATTTCTTTGGTGTTTAACAGTAGTGTTGATGGGAAGATGGGTTTTTTTTTTTTAATTAAAGTTGTATGAAAATTGAGTAAGTACATATTCAAATGAAGAAATTACACAAGTAGGTATCAAATTCTGTATGTTAGTATGAACTATAGGAATTTGCTTCTGAAATTTGTATGCCTGGATGATGTTTGACGAATTGTTTCTTTCTAAATGTTCTTTCTTGTGTCCAATGAGAGTTGGGTTTTTGTAAATTTTTATGAATAAACTGTAAATACACTTAAATTTGGTCTTTATATGTAAGATATTTGCCATTATTGAATGGGAATGTATTGAATTTGAAGATTCATCAGTTGTGTCTTTATGGACCCGAATGATTAACTAGGCTTATGCTATTACATGGAAATGTGCTTATGTATGGCAACACGCTTTATCGCAGAATGAAGTTTAATTTTTTTTACCTCCAAAAGAGAAAGAAAATATCACCTCAATTGAGCAAATAGTTGTACCAAACTTGGTTTATTGGAGATTCTTGTTTCCTCGGATCCCAAATTATAAGATATCCAACCCTGAACCTTTTTCAGATAAATGATGCTCAAAGTTTTGCTTTATTTTGTTTCTACTTTTTCTTGATAAGCAAATGGAGCATTGATTTGTTTGTTTGTTTGTATTTTTTTTTTTTTAGGTGGGTGGTGGGTTTAAACTAATGCAAAAATATATGTGACAGCACAAAATTTGATCTTTATATGTAATTTTACATGTGGCTATTCTGTAATTGGACTTGAATTTGTTTTGCATATGCAGTGATGTTTGTACATTTAATATTCCCTTAATTTCCTCTATTGGCCTGTTGGAATAATATAAAATCACTTTTTTATCTGAGCCTGTCCATAGATCAAAGGGATAAATCAGTGGGTGATTTGGTTTGTTTTTACATGTATTTTATGGATAATGTTTCTGGTTTGGTTCTGATTTTGTGTGTGATAGCAACATGTTTTCATAGACTAGACCCTTTAAAATCTCTTTTTCTCTTTGGTTTGCAGATATCAAAAAGTAGCTTATTTGGATACAGATGTTGGCCAGACTGAGTTTACTCCTCCTGGATTTCTATCCCTCACTGTAATTGACCAACTTACTCCAGGTACTCATTTATGATTCAACCTTCTCAACAATCTGGTCAACATACTGCTTCAATTAAAAAATTTCCTGAGTTTCTCTTTACAGTGGCTTGGTTTTCTTTGTTCTGTTTTCTAATAATTCTTTAATTATTAGATTTGACAATCCCATGCCTCAAGACGCCAGAGAGGTATGCAATCCTAAACTCTGATATTGCTAGTTATGGATTCTACTCTATATTTGAAGAATTTGTGAAATTGTATTTTTTTTTCTTATCAGAAACGAAAAATGCATTTTTTGATTGGAAATTACTTTAGGGGACTGACTTCATGAACTTTGTTATATTACAAGACTTACAGTTTGATCTTAAAAATGTATCTAAATGGAAAACATTGTTTGCTTCAACATTATCAATACTAAATGGACACTCTGTGATGACTGATGAGGAGTGGGATAAAATGGATTTCAAGGCTTTTCAGAGTGGGAAAAAGGGAATCACGTGGTTTAATGAACCATTCTGGATGAGGGGCTCATGTGAACTAAGGAACCGTTCTAGCAGAGAATGGATGATGATAAGTTTGAAAATTTCTGGTTGAAGTAGTCTAATGTTATAGCAAATTTACAGCAATAAAATATGGTTATTCAGTGGATTGTGATTTATATTTCCTACAATTGCTAGCTTGTTATAGTCTGTTGGTCTATGGGGATTTTTATCAAATGAATCCATCACTGCTGGATGCAAAACCATGGTTCCAGTGCAAGAAGATGATATGGGATGAATAATTGGAAGAACTTGCCAGGCATAAAGATTTTACTTTAGCTTGCCAGGCAAGAAGATTTTACTTTAGCTTGCTGGGATATGGTAATTTTTTTAGAATGTGGTTTTTAATTGAAGGTGATTTTAGGAATTATAGAATCACCACTTTTGATGTGTATGATTTTTATTTTTTATTTTTAAATTAGGTTTTAGTCTGAACTTCAGATGCACAGATGGAATTTTCCTTCAAAGTTTTAGTAATGAATCTTAACTCAGAAAGATGTGTTCCGCTGAATATGACATGGGATGCAGCCACATCAAATATAGATACGTGTATTGTGATCTCTAAATGTTGCTTGTGACCTATTACATGCTCTGTCTACAAAAGGTGGACTCTTGTATAGTTGTATCTAATGTGATCTCTGACAGTTCAATCTTTGCTTCTCTTAGATGCTATTTTTTTGGTGACATTTCTTCGAAAAGGGACCCAACAGCGTACTTGAATTATATATTTGCACTGTATGATTACTATCGAAGGGAGTACTGCATGCTCAAGGGCAGCAAAAAGCCTGTTAAAACAGAGTTGCCTCTTGTTGTTAATACACCTGGATGGGTAAAAGGTGAGCCTACTTTTTCTATTTCCCTTTTCTACCATATAATATGGGCTAGTTTACTTCAAACTTATATTAGTTCTTTGCTGGAAACTACTGTCTTTGTGTGAGTGTCATTTGATTCAATTTTATGCTCCATTGTTCCTCTTGCCCAGGTATTGGTTATGACATACTGGTGGATGTGTTAAAATATATTGCTCCTACCCATGTAGTTAAGATAAACATTTCTGCTGAGGGTAAGAATCTTCCATATGGAGCATTCTGGTTGGATGGGGATCATAAAGAGTCAGTGAATCTAATTGAGGTCAGTTCAGCTCGTCAGGACTCTTTTAAGAGATCGTAAGTTCTTATCTTTCTCCTTTTTTGCTCTGAAACTATATAATTATGAAAGCAGTTTTCCTCCCTTTTTATAGTCTTTGATGATTTTCCTTTTTATTTTTACTGCATAGAATTCTAGATCACTATAGGTGGTGAACATGAACTGCTTCAGATATTTTGGCATTTCTTCTCTTTACTTGACAATCTCTTAGTTGAATGTCAAATTCTATTTGTCCATTTCTAGAGTTCTAATTTATTAATATTGGGAAAAATGATCACCTACATCAAGAAGCAACTTATACTGAGGGCATTAATTTAAAAGACAAGCAATTAATCAATTTACCATCTCCTACATTTTGGTAAGGAACTGTAGCTACTTATTAGCTGCTTGAAGAATATATTCTTAATGAGTTTAATCTGGTTTTGCGATAAAGCCAGAAAATTTTATTGAAGCTTGTATCTAGGGATTGTTGCTTCTCAATCCCAATTTTAATCTTTTTTCTGATTAAAGTCATTTCAGAATTTGGTATTGAGTGAAAGTTAATTTCATAAGCAGCATATATTTTAATTAGCTAGAACCAGAAGAAATGGAATTTTATGAAAGATTTAATTGTTATTTCTTACAGCTCTTCTCCATTATGTTTTCCAGGGTCTTAGTACAAAAAGATGCAGGCCTTTTACGGGATTTACGAATAATGGCTTATTTCAGGCAGTGTTTTCCAAGTAACTTGAATATCACAACAATCAAAGAACTTGCACATGCATTGGCCTCTCACCCTCCTTATGAAATTCCTATATCAAGTATCAAGATTAAGCATCTCCATTGCCAGGTTGGTATGATACATTGACATGAAGTTTGTAACATAGTTTTTAAAAGGCAATCTTTTCAGCACATATTGCATATTTTACTCCATTCCTATTGACATTTCAGAGGCAGAAGTCAATCAGTATAATACTCTGCTTATTATTTTTTTTTTCTGCAGCATTATTTTTACGTTTCCATCCCCTTTCAGTGATATAACACCTTTCTTTTATGGCGCAAAAATTATATGCTAGGTCCCAAGTACTGAAATTCTATACAGTTTGAATGCAACCATTGTTGGCTTGGCAGTTAGTTCTGAAGATTCTGAAAATTTATCTCCATGCATTGGCCTTGGTAAGTTTTTTTCTACAATGTCTGACCTATGTTCAATTCATTGTTTCTGCTTTGCCATATAATTCTTGTACTATTTTGCAGAAGCAATGATTTTGTTGATTGTTATTTTGAGTCTTTCAAAGAAATTTAGAGATTTTGACCATTGAAAGCCAAGTGCTTATCGGGTGACAATAGTATAACTCATAAGAGATTTCTTGGTAGTATTTTGAGAAATATAGATAATGATGTAGATGCATTAGCACAATGAATTGCATATAGAAATTTTGCAGAAAGATATGTTCTTATATTTTTCTTTTGCCTGCTGCTTTTGTGATCCAGGAATTGTAAGAGGCATTGACACATTCAAACGTTTACTCTATGTGCTTACACCTGTTCCACAAAGCACTCTGGAAAAGGTTGATCTTTTATTACAAGGGTTTGTACAAATTCCTACTTGTTTGCTACAGGTAAGTGGTCCTCTTCCAACTGCTGCATCTGTTTCTATGAAGTTTATTTATTTTTCTGATAACCGCC
Source organism: Vitis riparia (assembly GCF_004353265.1). Classification (NCBI taxonomy): domain Eukaryota; kingdom Viridiplantae; phylum Streptophyta; class Magnoliopsida; order Vitales; family Vitaceae; genus Vitis; species Vitis riparia. The sequence goes on along the minus strand of NC_048447.1, from coordinate 13,733,709 downwards.
AATGATATTAATGCTTTTGTAGTATCTGTTCGATCTCCTTTAATATCTGTGTGCATATGGAAAAATAAAATAAAATTTTAGATATTTCTTGAGATTAAGATACTCGTGACATGACACGAAAATATGCCCCTTTTTTTTCCTATATTGCACTTCAAGTAAAAAAGGTGTTTTGTTATTTCACAAGTGCACAGTCCAAATTAGCCTCATTTTCTATGTGTAACCATAGTTTTTAGAGTTATATAAGACACATTAATAAGCTGCCCCTTAATGTCTTGCCTTGAGAAATCTGCTGGAGTGGAAATCAGAAGGGAGTCAGTACTTAATATTTATAATGTTGAGTTCATATAACTGTTAGCAAATTATTTATGAGGATATTCACTCAGGAGCTTACTTCTTCTGCTTGGTTTGCACTCTTTTCATTATGCGGTTGGTACAACAGAAAAGTGGATCCTAAACATGATTCCAGAAAACTACTTCTATATTTAGAAAACAAGAAAATTGGTTCATTGTTGCAAAGCAAATTTTTTTGTTTTCCAACAGAAAGGATGCGGCTTTGTTTTTTTATGACAGGCCATTTCGGCAAGATAATTAAGCTGTACATACTTCAGTTCATTTCATCATGCATCTGAAGAAGGAGAAATAGAAGCACGACCTTGTCTTCATTATCATTCTTGTCTAATTGATGGGGATGAAAACACTTCTGTTGCTGATTTTATTCTCTCTCAGCCCAAACATGGGTTAAATATTGAAAAAAACACTCCTCTGATGAAACTGTCAAATTCTTTGCAGGTCCAGGGCTGCGTTTCTCCTTACATGTCGACAAATGTTCTGCCCACAGGCTAGCAGATATACTGTCGTTCATGGCCAAGAACTTTTCCATAGAATCCATTTACAGATATTTAGCTAATAAGTAGTTTCCTCAGCTTGCAAGAGATGCGACATTATAGAGACAGAATGACAGCCGGCTTTCATAGTCAAAATCTACGTTGTAAATTTCTCCCTCCCCTTGGATGTTGATTTGAGGGACTCTTTTCCCCTTAATTTATCAAAGAAACATACACATACACTGTTGTTATTAGGCTTCATGTACTTGGTTGAAAAAGGTTTCAGACAATCATTTGGAAATACTTGCAATACGAGAGCTAGCTATATTTATTATTACATGATTTCTCTTTTCATTTCTTCTGTTTTGAATTTCATTCCGGATTAGGTGTAAGACTTGGTTTAACTGGATATCCAATGGGTACTTCTAGAGAACAAAAAAATTTTCTTGGACCATTTATATTCATGGAACCATTTAGAGTGCAGTTGATAATGCTTTTTATCGCAGTATTTCTAGTAGAAACATTTTCTCTATAAGCGTATTTGAGAGAATCATTTATCAACTTTATCTCAAGAAGTATTGTAAACAATTTTTTATTTTTATTTTTTAAAAGTGTTTTCTAAATTTTGTTATGCGTCTTAGAGTGTATTTGATAGTAATTTTAAAGAATGTTTGTAATCTTTTCAATATTTGAAAAATAAAAATTTTAAGTATTAGAAAGGTAGAAACATTTTTTAGAATTATGGTGAAACACACTCTTATTATTTTTCAAAAATACTTTTTTAGCCAAAAGTGCTTTTTAAAAACATTCTTCATGAGCTTTAGAACCAAGTACTTGATTGAATGGCACATTCCATTGAGTGTGGCCAAACCAGCAACACACAGCAGCATGGCCAAACCATGTACAGGAGGAAAGAAGCCTGGAAGACTATGATTATAAAACGACAGCGTTTTGCATTGTCTTGGGTTGGTTGAGGTGTGCATGATAGACCGTTATTTCAGGTCAAGGATCCCAGAAACCACCCCATGATATTCACCACAAGATGGAGGTTTTCCATTTATAGCCAAACTCACACCACCACCCAATTTCTCAGCTCTCTCTCCCTCCCTCCTCACTCAACCATGCACAAAACAAAGGCACAAAGCAGAGATAGAGAGAGATAGAGATAGAGAAAGAGGTCATGATCTCGGTTCGGTTTTCCCCACCAAGGTCATGATCTTCTATCTCATCACCCCTTGATTTTTCACAAGCATAGGAGTATATACGGATAAGGTTAATTTTTTTTCTATTCCATTTTCTGGGTTATTGGGAAAATTATGGCCTGGCGATCATTCAAGCGGATTGTGGAGCAGGAGCTTGGATACTTGCCCCAGTTTGTGATCTATGCAATCCTGGAATGGGTGGTGATAATTTTGCTTTTTCTTGATGGGTTTATTGGATTTGTTGCCAATGAGTTTGCAAAGTTTTTTGAATTGAAGACACCATGTTTGCTTTGCACTAGGATTGATCATGTTCTCGTTCATAGGAATCCCAGCTTTTACTACAACGATTCCATATGTGAAGATCACAAGAAGGATGTTTCCTCTCTTGCCTACTGTCACGCTCACAGGAAGTTATCTGATATCCGGAGGATGTGTGAGGGATGCCTCATTTCTTTTGCCACTGAGAGAGGAGATGATTGTGAGACACACAGATCTTTGGTTGGGAATTTGCATAACAATGTTGAGCCCTTTGTTGATAATGACCACAAAATGCAAGTGAAATTGCCTGTGGGACAAGTTGACAAGAGTGGTGTTCACCAGTGTTCTTGCTGTGGGGGGCCTTTGAAGATGAGAGCCTCCATGGCCAAGGGTCATGTTCCCCGCTCTGCAAGCCATGGGAACCTTCTTTCACAAGCTCCTACACCTTCTCCTCGAGCTCCATTTTTTGCAACGAGAAATGAGGATTTTCGTCACTTGGAATTACCCCAAATTCGGCACATGGATCTCAAATTCTCGTCGGATAATGAATCAGAGCTTCTAGAGGATGAGTATAGCTCATATGCATCAATTCAAGGTAATCAATGCAAGTTAATAATGTAAGTTGTTTTACAGCTTTGCTCGTTTTTGCCTTCCTCAATGCTCATTTTAATCCATATTAATTCATTTGCATTCTAATTTATTCTTTTTTTTAATATCCTGTCTAACTTTCTGATAATACTTTTGCTCTGTTTCACTGATTAGTTGATGGTCTTGTGGACTAGGTAGGGAAGATGTTAAAGCTTGTACTGTGCCCTTGCTAACAGAATCTGAGGATTCAAATGAAGAAAGAACCCCTATGGGGTTTTCTAGAGGAAATAGGTTTTTTGGAATCTCTCTGACAGATTCAGCCACATCCAGTCCTAGGTGGGCTACCAGGTTGCCAAGGAAACCGGTGCTTGAGAAGGCGGAGTTTGTCTTGGAGCCTCTTGAGGGAAATGCTGCAAATGAAGCAGATTCTGATTCCACCATGCAACGTTTGAAGAGGCAAGCACGTCTGGATCGCAAGTCATTAATAGCTTTGTACATGGAACTGGATGAAGAAAGAAGCGCTTCTGCTATTGCAGCAAATAATGCAATGGCCATGATCACAAGGTTGCAAGCAGAGAAAGCATCAGTTCAGATGGAAGCCTTACAGTATCAGAGGATGATGGACGAGCAGGCTGAATATGACCAAGAAGATTTGCAAGCAATGAGGGATTTGCTTGGCAAGAGAGAGGACGAAATCAAAGCTTTAGAGGCTGAACTTGAGATGTATCAACCGAAAAATGAAAGCAGCAAGAAATTCACTGTTGAGGGATGTGATTCAATTGAAATACAGGGTGATGAATATGACCAACAGTTGAAATCTGAGTCCTTAAGTGAAAAATCTGAATGCAGCAGCCCTGCTTTTTGCTTCAATGAAGTGGAGAATAATGGAGAACACCAGCATAAATATGATCAAACGAGGTCATTGCAAGAAGAGAATGGAGGGGAGACCATTGACAAATCATCAGGGGATTTTGAGGGCGAGAGATCCAATCTTCTAAATCGGTTGAAAAATATGAAGAAGTTTCACTCATCTGCACACAGTGGGAGGCATTCCTTGCAGCTGAGCTTTGACATGGTTAACGATACAGAGGAAGGCACAGGTAACGACACAGGTAATATATATATATATATAGATGCATATATGTGTACACACACAATCACAATCAAAGACTTCAATACACTTTCTGGGGTGGCAGGGGATGCATGCAATGATATAATATCAAGAGAAGTGCCTCATCTCCATGAGAAATTAAAAGCTCTTGAAGAAGATGGTGGATTCTTGAATCATGCTGCTCGGGCACTTGAGAAGGGAAGTGAAGGAAGAAACATTTTGACACAGATAGCTCACCATCTGCATAAGCTTCAAGACCTGGTGAAAATTCCCTTGGAGGATGATTGCGAATGATTTTCACAATAACCATTTTGATGGTAATTGCCTTCTAAAATTGTCACTCTTTGATTGTCTTTATTTTATCACATTGCAGGTCACCTAGGAGATTATGCATCAAAAAGAAAAAAACAAATAGTTTCATGAAAGTTCTGCCAAATACTAATCTACATGATATGGCACTAACCTAGGTCCCTGACAAACTGGCCTTATTCTTTCACATTAAGTAGTTGCTATATTGAAACTTATTTATTATGACAAATCCCATTTACTTTAGCATCTAGAAATTCATCTCTTGTTGGCTTCATAACTATATCTGCAATTATCATTTTTAGTTTTATATAGTTTGCATAACTATAGCTTAGTGGGGCTCCTGGTTCTCACATTGTTTTCCCCTCAAGATGATATGTTCCTTCAAATGCTTTTATTTTGATGTTCTTTATTTCAGTAACAAATATAAGGATTAGCTATCACAATTCACAACCTCAAGAAATTCAAACATACTTGCTCAGTGACAAATACAAGAACAATGATGATCTTAGGTGAACTGACTTGTGTTCAGAAGGTAGAGAATACTAAAATGGGGAACTGCATTTAGCCATTTGTATGTATCATGTGTTGTCCCATGGTTTAATTTTGTTTTCCATATCGTTTTAAGGTGAAAATTGGTCATTATAGAAAGCACAATCCTGACACCATAATACACACTGCAATCTATTTCTATCAGATGACCATAAGCATCCAATGCTGCAAATTGAGGATGGTTTCAGAAAGAAAAAATAGAACTTGGGAGCAGAACATTACAATGCTAATTTATCTGTGGCTGGCAAATGTTGATGATATATGGTCCATGTAACCACAGCCAATTGATGTGCAGGCAAAGTAGCATTAAGATCGAGCAACCGGGTATGTCCCCAGAAACATTTTTCACCTGCAAACCATCCAAACATCTAAGTTTAGCAGAAAATGATTGATGATAGACATGGGGACAGCGCTTGAAGGTAATATTTGATATGCCTGCTTTGTGTTTGATAGTTAAAAATGCCCTTGTGCTTGATTGATATTCCTTTACATTATTACAAGGGCGCCAGCAGATTGTTGCAAGGTCGGGGAAGGCAGAAAGGGAGGCACATACAAGTGTACAACTTCATAGCGATTGGGGTAAAACCTCAGAACCTCAGAGAGTGAATATTAGTTGCTGCTTCTATTGGAACTGCTGCTTCTTGTATGAATCCAAATTTTGAGTTATATTAATCATTAAAATTTCTCCCACAAGTTGAGACTATATGCTCAGTTTTATGCTTGCAAGCGCCCAATCTTCCATGAATCCAACAGGTTCCACTGAATCTACTGGTCATAAATATCGTGGGCCTGTTACCTAACATGGGATATGAAAATCCTATTCCAATTTTCTTTTTGATAGATCGATTAATGACTTAATATGACTTAATGCTTCAACTTAAGTTATTAAATAAATTACGCATGTTTAATAAAATAATTTAATATTATAACTTAAAATAAAAAAAAATAACTTTTAGTATTAAATTAAAATAATTAACTTATTCTTAATTACAAATCTTTTTAACATCATTTATCCATGTTTAATGAGAGTATATTTTACAACTATAATCTTATATTCATATTGTCGTAGTTATCTTATGTATCTATAATACTTTAAACGTGAATCTTTAACAAATAAATTTATTGTTTAAGATTATATTATAAATATGTGAATTCGATGATTGAATAAATTTTAACTATGTTTGGTTTTTTAAAAAAATGAGGAAAAGAAAAAAAAAAAAAAACAAATGAAGAAAAATAAAAATATATATTTAAAACTAATAAATTATTTTTATATATTTTTTCAAACTCATTTATTATAAATACTAAATAATTTTAAAATATATAAAATTTTAATTAATTTTAATTATATTTAATTTTCTTTAATTAATATTTTCCAAAACCAATAACCTCCTCACCCAATTTTACTAAATAATCTTAAGACTTAAAAAAAAATTAATAATAATAAGTTTTTTTAAGTCAATAACTTAAAACAATTTAATTTAAAATCAATTTAAATCATTAAGTAATATACATTAAGTTTCATCAAACGTTCTCTCAATGCGATTCATCTCACTCAACCCTTTGACTTTAAAATTAGAGTCCATTCGATAGTGATTTTAGAAAACATTTTTAATATTTCTAATACTTAAAATTTTTTATCAAATGTTAGAAACACTTCCAGAATCACTCCTAATAATATAAGAATTTGTTTTACAATGTTTTTAAAGAACAATCAAAAGTTAAGAAAAAAAATTGAAAAATCACTTATATTGCTTTTTGGAGAAATACTTTTGAAAGAGTATTCTTCCAAATCACTTGAAAAACACTTCCAATGAAAACACTCCAAGAGAGAAACATTGTCATAGACACTCTAAATGTTAGGGCAAAGAACAAGGAACTTGGCCTGCTTACCAACACGGTTACGTATCTCAGTATCATATCATATATCAAATAAAACAGATGGGATCATGATCATTGTCTAACTGCCTTCTCAAGCCCACTTTGGCAACAACATTGGGCAAAACAGATTGAATCAAGGGCATGGCCACCGAGATTTTGTGCAGTCAAAAACCATGAAAACTCTCTCCTAATCAAAACACTCTTAACTGTATAAACCTAATGGCAGATCAAATTACTGCATGCAATCAACAATTCGTAATTTTCATTTCAAGCACTTATCACCAGCTGAAGACAGCATTAATAGCTGACCTAGTCAATTAAATTTAAGTTCAACAACCAAAATGCTGAGTCTAAATATACAAAGAAAAAGAAGTTGACCAAGAGAAAAATACTCAATCAGTGGATCCCACTTTAATTTGACAAAATGTGAGAAAAAGATGAAGAGACAACCTCCACAGGTTTGTTTGCCCAAGGATAACACAAAAAATATCCAGTTGCTGTTCCCCTCAATCTCTAGAATACAGTATCAAAACCTGCCAAAAACTTCTGCATTTGATTCCTGAAACTTGCTTGGATGCAGCAGTAGGTTGATTCCAAACAAAAGAATGATGATAATAGATAATATTAACCTTCGTTCTCTCCCTCAATTAAAACACGAAAATTGTTCTTTTTCTAAGACACATCTACAAAAACACAACATGAAATAAGAATAATTGATTCGTGGTAAGTTCATGGAGATTACAAAAAATAGTCAGGAGTTTTGCGTGTGGTGTCAGGTTCAATCTGTCGAGGTGCTGGGTCAAATTGAAGGAAATTCTGATCCATATTCTCGCCAATCTCAAGAATTGCTGCCATATTTCCACATCGATAGCAGTAATTCGGTGCACTGAACACTGTCACGACATTCTTCTCCTACAAATAATAATAATAATAAATTATAAAAAAGGTACAAGAAATTGAACTTGGAATATGATTTGATGATAAACTGATTTTGCTTTTCATTCAATGTCACAAACCTGACACCAATTGTAACCTTCCATAACAAGCTGGTGAGCTCTAGAAATAAGAGTAAGCCCATTCGTGTGGTTAAACTGTGAAGCTATATCCTGGCCAAAGGTGTATCCAGCTCCCCTAGGGGAAATTCCCCACCCACATCGGTCATCAGGATCAGACCACAAAAGATCACACATTGGGCCCTCATGAGGAACCTGGTTTCCCACAAAGCAAGGGAAGGACATGAGATTTAACATAATTTGAAAAAGGCATTAAATTTATAAGGGGATGTTAAATTGGATAGGTTACATAGACAGGTCAGCCATAACACCATGAAATAGAAGTACCACAGCAGCATACAGAAATGGCTTCAGTCATTTCCTAGAAAAAGTACTACAACTGATTCAATTATCACTTTAATGGCAAATGCAAGAACCCCCAAAATAAAGTGATGTCATATTGTCATTAGATCTTTCAAGATATCTTGCCAGTAAAGATGTTTCCATTGAATTTCAATACATGAAACTTCAAAATTGAAAGACATAGAAACACCAGGACAAATGAACCAATATGCCCTTCCCAGTTACATATGGACACAAGGCATCGATTTATTTATTTATTTTTTATAGGCAAAGATAGGTATGTGAAAATTAATAACAACCGAAAATAGTACACCAAAGTATATAGGACATACACACAGGGCACCAAAAAGAAAGGCCTCGAAAGAGAACTGTACATAAGGCATCAACGAGAAGAAAGTAATCTTTAAGTAAAGCAATTCAGTGCTATTTCATTTTCTTGATGGTTATTTAGGCTCATACTTGATTTCCCAACAACAAAGAAAAGGTAATTTGAACATTTAGACTGAACCACATCAGAAGAGATTATGTCAATATAAATTCTTTTGGTTGTCTGTTACTACAAGTAACCTTCATTTTTAGATGTGCTGGCATCACATTCAGAAGTGAGACAATAATAAGAGGACTATGAGTGCACCTCCTGTATCCGGTCCAATGCACGTATATTATCTAATGTATCCAATGATGGGGAGAGTCCACCATGCAAGCAGAAGACCTAAAAAGACACAATAAAGGTTGTCAATAAGATATTAAGGAAACCAAATAAGGAAGCATTATATAATTCAAACCTGGCTCTCAATAAGAGCTGTAAGAGGTAGATAATCAAAAAGGTCGGTGAAATATTTCCAGACATTTGCATTCCCATATTTTCTCAAGCATTCATCATAAAAACCATACCTGAAAAGAGAAATCATAAAGTTATTGATATAAATAAAAAACACAGTATTAATCCATGAACAAGCAACTTTAGAACTAATCGATCAGCATGTTACATGTTTACATTTCTCTTTAAATGTTTAGCAAGTTCAAGCTTGGCCTGCATCTCCCTCTCCATTTTGTTTCTTCGATACACACAACAATGAGGCTTGCACCCCTTGATAAAATGAAGAGAGCGCCAGTATTACCATATAATTAAGGTAGCTCCTCACTACATGGCCCAAACAAATTTTATTTCTCAGTAAGAGCAGTAGTTTTCATATTAAAAGAAGAATATAACCATTAAAAACAAGGGAAACAACCAAGTAAACTCGGGAGTAGCTAGGGGAGCATATCATAGTTGTTGAAACACTCGTGCAAATCTAGTTGACTGCTCAGTTATTCCTTACTATTGTCCTTGAGGATATTTCCACCACTCAAAACTTTAAAGATAACAGGAATCATAAAAGTCAAGAAAATTGTGCAAAATTTCTAAAGTTACTTGACAAAATGTTGATTGGAACTCAGGGAATTTGTTGACTTTAATGAGCAAGAAAAGGAATTGTTTTATAAGTCAAAGATAGTCTACTACTATTGTAGACTGGGCCCAATGGGGAGATAAGAAAAGAACACAAAGTTCTTACACTTGAGTTATTTGCCGGCTCTCATGATTTCCTCTCAGAATTGTAATTCTATCTCTATATCGAACTTTCAGGGATACTAAAAGCGAAACAGTCTCCACTGAGTAGTATCCTCGATCTGCATGAACCAAACAGAATTATGAAAAATGCCAATCTACCTCAGAAAAAATTTCCAAAAAATAATAAAGAAGATAAAATAAAAGATTAGCAGACAAAGTTCACACCAATAGTTGAATGAGATACAACAGTGCAACGAAACCAATCCCTTAAAATTGGAATTAGAATATGATTTGGAGAGCTTTATAGTACAAGATTGAATTCCTTCCTATTAGATTCACCCTTTTTGACAAACTAAGAGTAAAACATGAAATTAAATGATACCCAACTCCTTTCTTTCCATCTCCATTCATTAAATTCCTTTCCCACAAATATTTGTGTCCAATCTTGCTTAAGTTCCATCACTCGTTCAGGACAGAACGCAAAGAACCCACTCGTCCATCCTTATGTTAACTACATATACCATAGTAAAGTTTTCATAATACAAAAATCATGCACAAACGTTGAATGAGATTCTACACTCAACCTGTAGATCCCATTACATTCAACCACCTAAATCAAATAATTCCTATTAAGCTCCGATCGTGTGTGCCAAAAGAACCATGACTGCACCCAAAGACCCAAAACAACCAATTTGAAACACAAAAGCACAAAACAAAAAACTGCAACGGATTAAGCACACAATTATCAAACTCACCCACATAATCTCCCATAAAGAGATAATTGGTTTCGGGAGCTTTCCCTCCGATCCGGAACAGCTCGATGAGATCGTGGAACTGCCCATGAATATCTCCGCACACCGTGACCGGACACTTCACCGGCTGCACATTCCATTCCTCGACCAAAACTGACTTAGCCTGCTCGCATAAAGCCTTGACCTCCGCCTCCGGCAACGGCTTGCACTCCATCAAGTGCTCGATCTGACGGTCCAGATCCGCCTGGGACGGCATCCTTCGCTTCCCTCACGAATCTTATCCGTACACCCGGATCGCCGGAATGAGAGCTGTACTCGCCGGAAAAGTATTATATCCCGGTCATAAGGACCGGAGGTGGAGAGGTACAAAGATAAGATATGGGATATTGGAGTTATAGCAAGAGGGCTAGGGTTAGGGTTAAAGTTAGGGTTTTGAGAAGGAAATTGGAGAAGAGCAAATCAAGAACAACAGAAACGGAGATTTGGTTTTGAAAGCAGGGAAGAGGCTCTAGAGAGAGCCATGATTGTTTTGAAATTTAGGCTTAATTGCAGTTCTGGTCCCTGTTCTTTTATCTATTTATATATTGGTCCTCGGTGTTTTTGTGGTTTTTGATTTTCTCCTTCAAACGTGGCATATCATATTCATATCATATGTAAGTCCCAAAAAAATGAGTCATTTGAAATTCAGAAACCATATATTGGATGTATGAAAATAAATATATGAAATCATATACAAATTATATATATACATTTTTATGTCTTATATCTGATGAAAATTTAAACAACATAGATCACATGTAGATATTAAAACATGTATTAAACGAGAATAAACGAAACGTTCACCTTGATTAATGTCGTGGAAAGCCATTTTCGTGCTCCACCGCTTCCAAGACAAAGCTCAGTCCGTGATGGTATGTGAATATGGGTTCAATGAGCTCTTCCATTTCCTATACCCAAGATTCAGTCTAAATGTGTTGTGCGTGCCCTCTCCAGCCCAAAAAGAAGAAGTAGAGAGATGGAGAAAGAGATCTTTCTCTTTTCATTTATATATATATATCACGCATTATACACATTATTTGGACCACTTGACTTAATGGATTAGTCAAGTGAATTAGGGTGAGCCCATAAAAAATCAAGTAACAATATGTGTCCAGTCCCATTATGGACCACAATGCAAAAATAAAATAACATTGATTTATGACATTATTACATTGATTATGTAAGTTCACACATAAAAAATTCCAACAATTCTTCCACTTGTTTTAATGTCTACATGTGATGCTATGTTGTTTAAATTTTCATCAATTGGTATCAGAGCACAACATGAATGACATTTGAGCTGCATATTTGGGTTATTTTAGGTTTCCCGTTTTCTGGTTTTGGAAGCCATTTTTTTTTTAGTTTTTTTTTTCTTTCGTTTGGTGTTGTTTCTCGGTTTTCAAGCCCAATTGATGTTGGAGACTTGTAGAGAATATTGTTTGGAGCAAAACCCTTTTTTTTTTTTTAATGGTTTTTGGAGCCTATTTGATGGAATTTCATAAATTAGGGCTTATTTTGGTTCTTCCTTTTATGTGTTTTTTGTGCAATTTTTGGGTTTAGATTGAAGGATTGATGTTTGAGGGTGAAAACCTAAGTGTTTTCGTCGGAAAATGCACAAAATTTTGGCCTAAAAAAAAATCTTTAGAAGAACCATAACCAGGTCGTGTTCTAGTGGAGAAAATGAGATGACGTCATCATGACATCATTAAAAAAACTTTTTTTTTTTTGGTTTTGGTTGTCTTGGTATTCTTGGAATGATTATGCATATTCTTGGAATTATTATGTATTTGTTAAATTTGGTTTTATTGGGACAATTATTATTATTATTGTTCTTTATGGTATAATTTTTTATCTTATACCAATAATGTTGTCCTAGGCCATTTTTGTTAAATATTTAAATTTATTATGGCAATGAAGAACACTTGTGTGATTGCCTATTGCAATTCCAAATGTGTCAAGTTGTGCAAATTAAATATTTGAGTTTATCATGACAATAGTGAACAAATATGCGGTTGCCTATCGTAATCTTATATGTGTCAAATTGTCTTTGTTGAGATATTTTATCTCCCATTTTTGGTTGCTTTATTATTGTGATTACTAAGGTCCATGCGAGTAATTGTAATTGTCCTATCGATGATTATAATACTTGGTAGGATGCTTAGATTGGTGAAGGAAATTAATTATATATTATGAACTGTACTAATTTTCTTTTGTCATTTCGGTAATAAAATTAGTGCATCTTGGTTGTGATATTTAATTAGTTGTCCTTACCGCTGTGAAATTTCAAAATTCCAATCTATTGCTAAATTGAAAAATTATGGAAACTAGCAAAGAGCATGATATTGTAGTAATATGCATATTGTTTAATTTTGCTATTTTTTAGCTACTAGCAATCCTGGAATTACTCTGCAATTATTTGCCATTAAGCCCCTTATTGGAAATAATTTTGAGGAATGGTATGAGTCTTTCAATGTGCATATGACTTTACACAATTTAGACTTGGCTTTGAGAGTTGATGAGCCAAGTAAGCTCACTGATGTGAGCTCTGTTGATGAAAGATCCTTTTATGAGATATAGGAGCACTCCAATAGGAGTTGTTTGATGGTGATGAAGTATAATATGGATAAATCTATTAAAGAATGTGTCCCAAAAACGGAAAGGGCCAAAGACTTTTTGGAATATGTGAAGGCCAATTATACCAAGATTGATAAGGCAGAAATAGAAACTTATTTGAAGCTTCTCACAACCACTATGTATGATGGAGTAGGTGAGGTTAAAGATCACATCATCAAGCTAAAACACTACTTCAACAAGGCAAATGAGACGAAAGTGGAGTTGAGTGAGAAATTCTTGAAATGGTTGATACTTGAGTCTCTTCCTACTTCCTTTGATGCGGTGAAGTTGACTCGTAATGCCTTGAAGGAAGAATGGACTCTAGAGGAGTTGATGTCCATTGTGGTGCAACATGAAGTCTCATTGAAGAAAAATGAGACTCACTCACTTGCTCTTGTTACTGACTAAGTGAGTAATATGAAGAAAAAACCTCTACACAAGAATTTTGGAGACTCTAAGCAATTCAAGAGGAAAAGGAATTCGAGTCAAGGAACCTCCAATGCATCTGCTTCTTCTAATGCTACAAAGAGTGAGAAATTCAAGGGGAAGTGCAACTTTTGCCACAAGATTGGGCACAAGCAGGCTGATTGCTTCAAGTTTAAAAATTGGCTGGAGAAGAAGAAGAAATGTGAAAATGTGAAATTGTGGTTGTGGTTAATTTGAATGTAAACATGATTGAGACTAATATGGTTGATGTTCATGCCAATTCTTGGTGGTTAGATATTGGTGCCACTATTCATGCCACTAATTCTTTGCAGGAGATGACAAACAAACGGAGGTCGTCAAAGCATGAAGAATGTGTGTATATAGGTGATGGAAGCAAAGTGAGTAAAATTTTTTGGCATGATAAAGCTAAAGTTGATCACATAAAGTTTTTTGTTGTTACACAATGTTGCTTACATATCCTCACTTAGGAGGAATCTGATTTCTGTACCTATTTTGGATAGACAAGGTTACACTTTCCACTTTAGAGGAGGAAAAATGGATATATTTAGCAACTCAGTTCTAATTGGTAATGTTGTTTTGTTTGACAATCTTTATAGTTTTAGTTTGCATCATGGTCCTTTATGTGATTCCTCTTCTGTCAATTTTGTTATTGGTTGCAAGTGTGTTAGAATGAATCTAAGTTCTTCCATGTTGTGGCACAAACACCTAGGTCATATTTCTAGGCAAAGATTAGACAGATTGGTTAGAGATGGTATGCTTTCTAATCTTGATTTCTCGGACTTCGAGACTTGTGTTGTTTGCTTAAAGAGGAAGATGACAACTAAGACCAGAAAGGAGAAGATTGATAAGTGTGGAAGTAATTTAGACTTGATCCACACAGAAATATGTGGTCCCATGACACCAACTGCTTTAGGGGATTATAAATATTTCATAACTTTTATTGATGATTTCTCTAGATATGGTTATATTGAACTAATCCATGAGAAATCTTACTCCTTAAATGTGTTTAAGGCCTTTAAGGCTAAGGTGGAGTTGTAGTTGGGAAAACCCATTAAAGATGTGAAGTTTGATAGAGGTGGTGAGTATTATGGGAGATATGATGAGATTGGACGAAATCCTTGACATTCGTTAAGTTTCTATTGGAATGCGACATTGATGCTAGATATACAATGCCAGACACTCCTTAATAGAATGGGGTTGCAGAAATGAGGAATCGAACATTGTTGGATATGGCGAGGTGTATGTTGTCTAATTCCTCCTTACCAGAATTTCTATGGGGTGAAGCCTTAAAGACTGCGACATATATTTTGAATCAAGTACCCAGTAAGTCCGTGCCTAAGACACCTTATGAGCTATGGTCAGGGAAAAAACCGAGTCATCACCATTTTCATGTTTGGGGATGTAAGACTAAGGTTAGGCCATATAACCCATAGTCAAAGAAACTTGATCCTAAAATCATTAGTGGTTTATTCGTTGGTTATTGTATTGGATCAAGGGGTTCCAGATTTTATTGTCCATTTCATACCACCAGGATCATTGTGTCAGACAAGGTTGTATACTTTGAAGATGAAGTTAATGTTGATCTCAATTTTATGCCTCGTGAGATACCTTTTGGAGAAGAGCATGTTATAATCTCTTTTCCTACATCTTATGTTCCAGATGTGGATGTTCCTATTGTCCAACAACTGACCACTAATCAAGGAGAGTATGGTGATCAAGTGGAACCTGATATTCCTGTTGATGGTACTGTTGTTGATGGGATTCTTTTGAAAATATCACAAAGGGTTTGTAGGCCGGCTATTTCAGATGATTATATGGTTTATTTGTAGGAGCTTGAGTATGATGGTTATGATGCTTCTGATCTAGTCACTTATCAAGAAGCAATTCATTGTCCTCAATTCACTTCTTGGAAAAAGCCATGGATGATGAAATGAACTCTATGTGTATGAATGGTGTTTAAGATTTGGTCAAATTGCCACATGGTTGTAAACCAGTTGGATGCAAGTGGGTCTTTAAGACTAAATGTGATTCTAGCGGGCAAATAGAGAGATATAAAGCTAGACTTGTGGTTAAAGGTTATAGTCAAAGAGAAAGAATTGATTTTAAAGAAACATTCTCACCTATATCGACCAAGGACTCTTTTAGAGTGATTATGGCTATAGTAGCCCATTTTGATTTGGAGCTATATCAGATGGATGTCAAGACAACTTTCTTAAATGGTGATATGGATGAGGATGTGTATATGGAGCAACCTACTGGTTTTGTAGAAGTTGGAAAGGAAGATTTAGTTTGCAAGCTCAATAAGTCAATTTATGGTCTTAAATAGGCTTCGAGACAGTGGTATCTGAAGTTTAATAGGATTATCACCCAAAATGGTTTAAAAAGAATGCAATTGACAGATGCATATATTTGAGGGTGAGTGGGAGTAGTTACATATTTCTTGTTTTATATGTTGATGATATACTACTTGCATCAAATGATTCTGACTTGTTGATTGAGACAAAGCACATGTTGTCAACCTATTTTGACATGAAGGATCTTGGTGAGGCTTCTTATGTTTTGGGCATAAAGATTCTTCGTGATAGGGCTAATGGGATGCTTAAATTGTCTTAGAGAACCTATATTGATAAGATATTGAAGATGTTCAATATGCAGAACTGTAGTTCTACTAGAGTGACAATTGTGAATGGTGATAAGTTTTCAAAGGCTCAATGTCCTCAAAATGATGATGAGAGAGAGGAAATGAGAACCATTCCTTATTCATCTTTGGTTGGCAGCCTTATGTATGCTCAAGTATGCACACGCCCTGATATTACTTTTGTTGTGGGCATGTTGGGAAGGTACTTGAGCAATCTTGGGAGTCAACATTGGAAAGCTGCTAAGAAGGTCCTTAAGTATTTGCGAGGAACTAAGGACTTAATGTTGACATATCAGCCCACCAACATACTTGATGTAGTTGGGTTTTGTGATGTTGATTTTGCTGGCTGCATAAATGATAAGAAATCCACTACGGGCTATATTTTTATGATGGCAGGAGAAGTTGTATCTTGGAAAAGTGTCAAGCAGACACTTACAACATCCTCAACTATGGAGGCAGAGTATGTGGCATGTTATGAGGCTTGTTGTCATGCTATATGGATGCGGAATTTTATTTCAACTTTGGGAGTAGTTGACTCTATTTCTAGACCGCTGAAATTATTTTGTGATAATTCCGCAGCTGTTGCTTTTTCTAAGAACACTATGAGTATTTCTCGCTCCAAGCAAATTGAGGTAAAGTTCTATTTTGTTAAGGAGAAAGTGGCAGAGTCTCTTATTGATATTGAGCACATGTCCACAAAAGGTATGTTGGCAGATCCACTAACAAAAGGCTTACCTATAGTTGTGTTTCATGAACATGTATCTCAAATGGGGTTGTTGGGAGCCTAGGTTGCATTAAGTTAGTGGGAGCCATTTTTGGTATTGTAATATTATGCTATTGTTGGAAGGATTGCTATTATTGTATATTCCCCTGTGAATCAAGCAATGAAGCATGTATGATTGCTTTTGATTATTTGTTTTAATAAGATTCTATGGGACGTTGATTTATGATTATGTATATGTTGTGATGTTTGATTATGTAGTCCAAGTGGGAAAAATTGTTGGAATTTTAATGTGTGGACTACATAATCAAACATCACAACATATACATAATCATAAATCAACGTCCCATAGAATCTTATTAAAACAAATAATCAAAAGCAATCATACATGCTTCATTGCTTGATTCACAGGGGAATATACAATAATAGTAATCCTTCCAACAATAGCATAATATTACAATACCAAAAATGGCTCCCACTAACTTAATGCAACCTTGCTCTGATACCAATTGATGAAAATTTAAACAACATAAGATCACATGTAGACATTAAAGTATGCATTAAACGAGAATAAACGAAACACTCACCTTGATTAATGCCGTGAAAAGCCATTTTCGTGCTTCACTGCCTCCAAGACGAAGCTCAGTCCGTGATGGTATGTGAATTCGGGTTCAATGAACTCTTATCTTTCTTACACCCAAGATTCAGTCCAAATGTGTTGTGTGTGCCCTCTCCAGCCCAACGAAAAAGAAGCAGAGAGATGGAGCAAGAGATCTTTCTCTTTTCACTTATATATATATATATATAACGCATTATACACATTATTTGAACCACTTGACTTAATGGGTCAGTCAAGTGAATTAGGGTGAGCCCATAAAAAATCAAGCAATAATATGTGTCCAGTCCCATTATGGACCACAATGCAAAAATAAAATAACATTGATTTATGACATTATTACATTGATTATGTAAGTCTACACATAAAAATTCCAACAATATCATGTGGGGTGTTTGATAAATTAATTTAATAACTTAAAGTCAAAAAAAAAAAAAATCAAAATATTTTATTTTTATATTCAACAAAAAATAATTTGCTCATATAAACTAATATAACTAAATTAAATCTATTGATAACAAGTTCACTTTAATTTTATTAGTTAATATTAACATATTATTTTTATTTGAAGAGAAAAAGTTAAATATTTTGATTTTTTTTTTCTATTTAACGAAAAAACAAACATCATCTTAAGTGGGTATTTAGTAAACGAAATTAATAACTTAAAATGACCTAATAACTCAATTTAAATTATTAAATAAATTAAGGATATTTGATAAAAATAACTTAATAATATGATTTAAAGTAAAAAAAACTTAAATAATAAGTAAAAACAGTTAATTTTTTAATAAGTCCGCATCTTTATTTTATCATTTTATCCTCATTTGTCCTAATTACCTCTACAATCTCCATAACTACTTTGGAACCGCTGACTTCATTTGTCCTATTTAAAATTTATGATGATAAGTATATCAATTTGATGATTTAAAATAATTTTTAAGTTAATTTTATCAAGCAACTTTAATACTTAAAGTAAAAAATTAAATAATAAATTTTAAGTCAATAACAACCTTAATACTTAAAGTAAGAATTAAGTAATAAATTTTAAGTTAATAACAACCTTAATACTTAAAGTAAGAATTAAGTAATAAATTTTAAGTCAATAATTTAAGTGTAATTTAACTTAAAGTCAACTTAAGTCATTAAATAATAAATATTAAGTTTTATGAAACACCTCCTAAAGTATGTTTAGTAAAATAATTTAATGATTGACTTAAAGTCAAAAATAACTTTAGCAATAAGTAAAAATAATTTATTCTTAAGTCCATATTTTCATTTTTTTTTAATCTATATTTACCATAATTATTTTAATGATATCTTTTGTTACTTGACTTCCTTTGCCCTAATTATAATTTATAAGACTAAAAATATGTTAATTTGATTACTTAAAATAAATTTTAAGTTAATTTTATCAAATAATTATAATACTTAAAAATAAAAATTAAATAATAAATTTTAAATCACAACCTAGTATAATTTAACTTAAAAATTAACTAATAAATATTAAGTTTTATCAACCACCCCAATATGTTTATATTAATTTGATCATATCATACATTGATGGTATTTATTTATATCTTAATTCAATAATTAAAATTTCATCACAAAATGGGAAATTTAATCCACAAAATGGTGGTGGGGGTTTGGTGGACAATAAATATTAAATAAATCCTACTAAAAAAGAAAAAGGAAAAGGAAAACTTAGAATGAGTAGAACTGGGTTGAGGCAAAAGGCCAAGTTGGTGCTGATGACCCAGCCAGACTCCATAGCAACAGTACTTACTCAGGCACCCTTCTGCTCCCTCTTCAACCCACTACCAGCTCCTCGCTCCATCGTCACAATGACCAACAATACCCATCAATCCAGTAATACCCACCTCGAAGCCGTCTTCAAGCAGAAGAAGATCCTCCGATCCAGCGTCCGCAAAGCACTCAAGGGCATGGACCCCTCTTCCAGATCTCAAGAGGGTACCATCTCGTTTCTATCCAATCCTTTACTTTTTCTTTCTAATTTCTAATTTCTAATTCGATGTCTCAAGTGATTGTGGTGTTTTTGAAATAATGATGAATTTGATGATGGATTCTGATATTAATGAATGAATGATTATGATGTCCTATCGGAAAACTTGTTTTGGGTGATGGGTAGTTTGTGAATTTGAAGAAATTGAACATTGGGAATAATGGGATGGGAGACGTTGATACAACCATGCACGAGATGATTACATTCCAATAAGTTGGTTGGGTAATGTGCACAAGGTATTGTGGTTAGAGATGAGGGTTTTTATTGCTGACTGATGAGGCAATATGTCATTACATTAGGATTTTGATGGAAGATATGCACTTTGATTGGTTGGAGAGTAGAAGGTGGGATGGAAGGAGCAAAGAAAGAGAATGACTAACTTGAAGTTTGAGAGTTGGAATTGATGGATTGGAAAGAAACAATGCTAGCTGTAGTTATGGGTTTGTATAAGAGACTTCAGTGACTGTGTTGCAACTTTGTAAAATTGCTTATATTGTTGGGTTGGGCAATATGCTCAAATTTAAAAACTACGGGATGAGTGCAGGAGCATTCTTTGTCATGCCTCCCTTTCTGTTTCATTAGCAGACAGGAGGGATGTACTGGTCCCAATTGATTTGGGACTTACAGGGAGAAAATGAGTTGGAGTGTAAGATTTTGAAGGGTGTCAAACAGGTTGGACGTAGTGGAATTTATAATTTTGGCTGAGCTTGTATAATGCTTGGAAATCAGGCTATATTAGTTAAGTCGATGCTTGCGATGTTTGCAGAAAATGGTGCACTTAGGCATTCTTTGCTTTTCTTCTCCTTTTAAAAGCAAGAACTTATTTGCAATGATTTTTATTTGGTGGTACCTGATGTTTTCAAATGTTGGGTTCTTCTTTTGAAGTTATAGAATATCTTCTTATAATTCATTTATCTACTAGGAGGTAAATCATGGAATACATCCTATCTTTTATGTCCAATTGCTAAAAATGTGTTGCTCCCTTTGTGTTAGTTGGCCCTTGTTGATCAAGTATGCTTTCTTGAACATGCTCAAGGGTGGAAGTCTAAAAGTTTTTCAGTGTTTAAGGAATTGTTATTTGATGGTTTTTTCCTTCATTATCATTGAGGGTTTAGAAAGAAGGAAATAATCATGTTGTTGGAAATATATGTAGTGCTTTTTAGTAAATAGTGATAGATTGGATTAGAATTTTGATTGTCTACATGTGACTCATCCTTAAAGAATCAAAGGAACTGGGTTCCATAGCTGATATTTCTGATAGGAAATCATAGTTGGTTGTAATTGTTGAGGTGATATTCTCATTGTTTCTGTTAAAGCTTGTTTCACTCTTTAGCATTTGTGTACCCACCTGTAAATTTCTTTTATCTGTCAACTGCTAGAGATATCCATCCATTCGTATATATCCTATACTCAGAAATAACAGCCTTAGGACTTTAAATATCAAGCTTCTTCATAACCATGTTTAAACCTTGCTGATCCTATGCCTTTGCTTTCATAATTTCATACCTGGACAGTACCATTTTTAAAATTGTGTCTCTTCAGATAATGCAGTTCAGAATATCATCCTGGAAGCTCCATGGTTTAGATCTAGTCAGAGATTATGCGCTTATATAAGTTGCAGTTCTTTGCGAGAAGTTGATACATCAAAAGTTCTGTCAGAAATTCTACAGAATCCAGCCAAAGGTATGTTCAGTTTCCCAGTTCAGCTCTTATTTTTGACATGATCTATGAATCTGAAACTAGATAATTGCAAATTCTATTTGTGTGAGGAATGGACTGATCCTCATGGAGGCCTACAAGTGGTTGTAAATTTAAACATGTAGATGGTGGCTTTAACCACCCCATGGGTATTGAAGGAAATTTCTTAGAGAAAATGATTCTGGGTTTGATGCTCCATAGTTAGATTTATTTATGGAAAGACGGTGGTTGTAAGAACGATGTATGTAGAAAGGATGGTTCACATCATCCTAGTGGGGACCACTTTAAGAAGACTACAAATCAGATCCATTGTTAAATTGCTCCAGATGGGCATCATTTCTTCCTCTATTTAATTTTTGTAAATATGTCCCTTTAGTAGGAATATTTGGAACTCTATTATGCATTTTGTGTAATATGTTTCACCACCAAATTACTTGCTGACCATGTACTTGTTACACTTCTGGATGGTTATACAATTCATTGTTTACTCAAGATGGTCATACACAGATGGGGAAAAGGCTTTATGTCCCACGTGTGGAGGACAAAAATAGTTACATGCGGATGCTGAATATTACACATATGGATGATCTAATTTCAAATTCAATGAACATTTTAGAACCAGCTCCAGTAGATGGTGATGGCAATGAACGTGAAGATGGTAAATATTTTCTTATATTCTATTTTTAATCTCTCTCTCCCTGTGTGTGTGTGTGTGTGTTTGTGGCTTGCTGGCCTTATGACCTTGATTTTCCTTTGAGTTTTGCATTGAAGTCATGCCAAACTAGCAACAAAAAGAGGAAAAAAAAATCAGGACTCTATCTGATGGGTCTTAGTATCCACCCATGCAATTCACATCAATTTGCTCAAATAAGGTGTTTTTCACACCTGGCTATTAAGTAAGACTCATCTAATAGAAGCTCAGAAGCTTTTTATTGTTAACATGGCATGACTTGCACTTGATAAATTTGCTATTGTGGGTTTTGAGGTGGGTTGCACTGTTAAGAGTTGTTTATATTTATTTAACAGTTTCCCTCTGCTTATATTTCTTCTTTGGAGATTTCTACTTTTCTCTCACTGGTTACGAGTTTATAACCAGAGGAGTTATGCTTTTCAGAACCTCCATTTCATGCTTTGACATGAGATCTAGTTTAATTGAATCCTGTTAAAAATTTAAAAGGAGTTTTTGTCAAGGATATAAAGTTTATTTCTTAACATGTAATGCAGAAGGTGGATATCATTTGACAATCTCACACTTAGGCCCCTCTGGATCTTGGAAAGTTTCAGGGAAAAGTACAAAGGAAAGAAAATAGAGGTAAAAATAAAAGGAAAGAAAAAGTGAAGGAAATTAGAAACGTAAAAAATAGAAGGAAAATGAAAAAAATAGGTTTAAACTACATAAATCTCTCTCTCTCTCTCTCTCTCTCTCTTTTTAAAAGGAAAATTACATACCTAAGTTGAATAATATAGCATGCTGAAGAGTTGAAATTTTTGGCATCAAAATGTTAACAGAGGTTGTTCTCTATTCATTAAAGAAAGGAAACACATGTGGCTGAAGGAGAAATACATTTGGCATTTTCAATTTGATAATTTGCCAGGAAAATTCTTGATAAGCTACATTAACCTTAAAAATTTGTTTGTCTCTGTCTTTCCCTTGGCCCCCTTCAGTAGCTGAAACCTCATGAGACAAACTTCCAATGCTTCCTTCATCTAAACCAACTCTAGCTTTTTGCACTGAAGATTTAGGTAAAATAATTGCTTATTCTCATTTGTCCACATTTTTTTTTTTGTTAGGATTGGCTTTATGCTTCATATCTGCACGTATATGAATTTTGAGGATGCTACAATTCAATATTTTCATGAATCTCAAATTCATCTTTGTGCAGTTATGCAGGCGACTGACCCAGTTGACTTGCTCCTATTACCTGGTATGTTTTCCTTCCTAGTTTCATGATTATCTGCAGGATGCTTCCAAGATGGGAAACCAAGATGAAGTCAATCCATTTGTCTCCTTATTTGTATCTTCAGGACTTGCTTTTGACAAATCTGGAAGACGCTTGGGCCGTGGTGGAGGGTAGGTTAATGCATCTTGGCCTAGCTAAAATTTGGATTGGTTTCTCAAGTAGGATAAGAAGTAAACAAGTTTGCTCCATTTCTGGGTTTTCAGTAAGAAATTTTCCCTAAACCTATCTCAACTTCAAAATGTCTTCACCAACGAACAGTTGTGCTGCTTTTGGAATTTAGATATTAACATGGATATAAAACAACCTTTTCATATGAATCTCCCAACTGTTAAGAGTAGTGATCATGTACAAACTTGTATGTGTAATGTGAAAAAAATAATAAACATTTTAAGTTTGACATGTCATGTCTTTAACTTTACACCTTTATTTGTTTATGTTTTTCTGATGAGATACCTTTATTTGTTTATGGTGTTGTACCTGTTGACATATCTGGTGAAAAACTCAAGTTACTATGATGCCTTCCTGAAGAACTACCTAGAGCTTGTGAAGGAGCGGAATTGGAAGCAACCCCTCCTTGGTATATAAATAAATCTAGTTGCTTCTTGCTATTGTGAAATACATGCTGAAGGCTCAATATAGAAAGTTTATGTTTTCTCTGGTCTTATGTGTAGAGCCCTTTGTTTTGCAGTTGCATTGGCGTATTCTGTGCAGATAATGGATGAGGGAGTTATACCAGTCACTCCAAATGATGTTCCTGTGGATGCTCTTGTATCCCCAGCAGGTGTGATCCCCATCACCACAGCTGCAGAGGAGAGGTGTCATTGAGCAAACATCCTTGTTAACTGTTCTACCAAGTGTGCTGATTCCATTCCTTTCATTTAACCAACAGACTTGTAGAACGACCTTCCAAATGAAACTTCACCAAAGCAAAAAGAAAAAAGGCCATTCTTATTACAAGAGGATTCCCAAAAAATCAGTTGTTTTGGTCCATTCTGATTGTTAAGGTGTCATGGTTGATTATTCCCCTGCTTTGTGTAATAAAGAAAGAACTAGACTTGACATTATGCCTTTTTCAAATTGCATTCTATCCAGCAGGGTTGACAAACTTGAATATCGTTAAAATTAATGGCAATGCAGGTAAAGCAGCAACTTCTAGTTGAGATAACAAATCAAACAAATGTCCCCCCTTCTCCCTTTTTGAATAGCAAAATGCAGAGATCAGCCATAATGTTGAGATCCCATATGATATTGGAAAATTTCAATATTCTTTCAAGTCAATTGTCTTTTCAGAACACCCAAGTGTAGGGTTCCTAATTCTTAGATTGACCTAGTCATCCTCCATGTGAACACAAAGGAGGAGACATTTCAACCCATGCCATAAATTCATTGACATAACTCTTATAAACCAAGGCATTCTGAAGGACTTGACCTGCCAAACTAGGGCTAGACCTTTAAATTGCTTGAGAAGAACTACAGTATAGAAAAGTAGTAACATGCAATATACTCCTGTAATGGTTTGCGTAAAGAGGTGAAGAAAGAAGCACCATAGGAACCTTCAGGTGGATGCTTCACTTCTTGAAGATATAGTCAAAGCATAGTTGAAACTTTCAGGCCATCAAAAATCACTGTCCAGAAGATGATGAAAGATAGAACATTATTACAAAACTAACATTATTACTCTGTTGATGATGTTAGCTATGATGCTGGTTATGGCCTTTACTTGACATGGCCTGGCTGACTTTTCCAAAATCTGATGTAGGAATACCCAGCAGCTGCCCTTGGCACAATCTGAGACACTACGCGGAAACTGACCCATTAGTCGCATAGGTGGGAAAACCCCAACTTTGATTAGATATGAAAGTAGGCGAGACCCCGTCAAATGGTAGGCCACCCCAGCCTTGTCCCAGAAGTCTTGTTCTAAGAACATTTACTCTTTCCAAGAGATTACCCATTTGATTACTGAATCATTTGGGAATGGATAATTGGAGGAGACTGGCGTCTTGCATTTACTTATGGCCATATGTTTAACTACTCTGCCCACCGTCTCAAAGACCAAATCAAAAGTTCATAATGTTCCAGAAGTCAATTTGCAACTACTACCAAAATTGCCAGGATCCCGTCTTCTTGTCTTTCGATCAGACTTAAGGCTCAACTGATCACGGCTTTAATGTCGGGTATGGCTTTCTTCACTCACATTAATGAGGAAAAATGACTAGTTGTCTGCTTTTGAAATATTGTTGTCGTCGACTTAGTCTACGCTGGTTTCCTATGTAGCGGTCTTAATAAAATAAACTTTAAAAAAAAATATCTAGCTATCTTTGTCAAAAGACCAACTAACCTCCATAATTTACTTCCAGGAGTTGATTTTATCCTTGGGCTACACTGCAGAAGAAGTGTATAAAGAAGAGCTTCCACCAAATTGAGGAATCCCAACAGAGTCTGTCAAAGATAACAAGAGTCTTTCTGTGTTTTAACTTTTATCTATCAAAGAAAAAAAAGATAACAAGAGTCTTGAATTCAGAGGGCTTATGGTTTCCAGGATGACTTCTTCAACCTCACCCTCGTCTCTAATATTCAGCTTACTGGTTTATGTGGTTCTCCCCTTGGTTTGCAGGTCTGCAGACTCTGATCCACTGCAGGACTTTTGTATTGCAGATTTGAATGCCACAGTAATTGTTAATGGCTTTCCATGCAAACCTGCATCTGCAGTGACTTCAGATGATTTCTTCTTTGATGGGCTAAGCAAAGAGGGGAGCACGACCAATATCTTTGGATCTAGTGTGACTACAGGGAATGTTCTCTCGTTTCCAGGGGTCAACACTCTCGGGATCTCAATGAACCGGGTGGACATTGCTCCAGGTGGAATGAACGCACCCCACTCGCATCCTCGCTCAAGCGAGTCTGGGGTGGTCATTCACGGGAGAGTCCTGGTAGGATTTGTGACAACTGGGAATGTGTTTTACTCGAAAAATTTGACTGTTGGGCAGATGTTTGTGATTCCAAGAGGGCTTGTGCACTTTCAGCAGAACATTGGAGAGGAGAAAGCCCTTCTTTTTACAGCTTTCAACAGTCAAAATCCTGGATCTGTGGTTGCCTCTGTGAATCTATTCGGATCAACACCTTCCATTCCTAATGAT
Source organism: Vitis riparia (assembly GCF_004353265.1). NCBI lineage: Eukaryota > Viridiplantae > Streptophyta > Magnoliopsida > Vitales > Vitaceae > Vitis > Vitis riparia. Next base: position 13,707,438 of record NC_048447.1, on the reverse strand, counting down.
GTGTTGACCAAGGCCTTCCAGGTAGATGCTAATGTTGTCAATGGCATTAAATCCAAGTTTGGTTCTTAAGCAGTCTCTCCCTCTCTCCCTCTCTCTATCCCCTCTTCTCCTACACACACAGCTCCATCTTTTTTTTTTTTTTTGATAGGTTACAGACACAGCTCCATGTATTGTAATCATTTTTATGTTGGCTTCCGTTGGCTCTTCTCCTACACACAGCTCCATGTATTGTAATCATTTTTATGTTGGCCTCCATTGGCTATCAATAATAATCACTAGAGGGATTGTCTTTTTTTTTTTTTAATAAACCAAGAGAAGAAATCATATTAAAACACGCCAAAACAGGGGCGCTCCCTATGTATACCGGCAGTATACAAAGAAAGCCTCACCCAAGGCAACAAAGGAGAAACAAAAACCTAGAAATGCCAAAGATAACCCACAAATCAACCACCCAACACATTCATAAAAGAGAAATAGTCCACGTCCATGAACTGTTGAGACTATTCAAAAAGAGACCAAAGGAAGAGATTCTTCAAGCTCGTATCTGACTTCTCTTTTTCTTGGAACACTCTTCTATTCCGCTCTCCCCAAATACACCAAAACAAACAAATAGGCGCCATTTTCCAAACTACACTCCTCTTCTTTTCTAGACCCTTAATTTTCCATTCAAGAAGCAAATTTCTCACTGAGTTCGAAAACACGCACACCACCCCAAAAGAAGAGAGCACCACAGTCCAAAACTCCCTTGTTGGTACTATAATCAAGAAAGTTCTACCAAGTGTCTGGAATTTTAAAGTAAAAATGCCTAGGGATCATACCAGAATTATTGACATGGCACAGGCCTTTGTACCCTAGTAAGATCCAGAGGACCAGATTTCAGGGTCTACACAAAAGTAAACTATAAGTGGGCAAAAGGTACAAATTCACTATGTTTTCAGTGGCTTCAGAATTTAGTATTATGTAGGTGCAGTATCAATTTTAGGATTTTTGTGCCCATCGCCTGTGTCGTTTCTATGATGCTATGATTCTAGGAATAATGACATTTCAATTTTCTTATTACCAACTGGAACGAAACTTAACACCTGAAAGAGAACCAGAAATTCTTTTAAGGCACATCCTTGGTTACATATATTAATGTTTAGATACTACATTCACCATTTGGTGACTGATACAATATTAAGTACAGTAAATTTGAGTTAGATGACACATACTGAGATGGAATGCATTTTTCGATGGAAGATTTAGGGTTCTGATTACAAATGCAAGGACTGACACATATTTAGGAACCATGACTCTGGATAACATGTAGAAGCCAATAACAAAGTGGTCCTAGACTTCAGGAAACATGTTGAAGAATTAATTTTGCTGCTCGGTTCCCTTATTGCCCATTGATGACAATTCTCTATAACACTAGGATGCTCTTTCAATACTGCCACCAACCTGCATATGTAGCCATTCAGGTTGCGATCCTTGAGCATATTCCCTGGTTGCTTGTGATCCATATATCATTGCAGCAGCATCAAATGTCTGTGCCCCAAGCTGATGCACCATATTGACTAGTTAGAACTTTGAAGAATAATGCAGTATACAGCCTCTATTAAAACCATTATACCAACAATGTTTATGGCAAATATAAACCCTCTATCAAAATATTGTCTTCCTATATATTTCTCTCTTGGTTCATGCCTCCTTTGGGAAAGCTTACTTTTAGCTTTAATAAGAAATAGAAGCCATAATGTTAAAGAGGCAACCATAGTATGATTGGAGTTCAATGAACATGAAATAACTTCCTATATAAGTTAAAAGAGAACTTCTACAAGAAACAACAGTATCTTGGCATTAAGCTCCTTTTTAAACCATAAGCTCTTTTCCTAAACTTACCCCAACACATTCAAGAGTGAAGGCAACTGGAAGCAGGATGTTCTCTACCCAAATCCATTATTTTAAGTTTCATTTAGGAATAATATACAATCAAAATGGTAATACTGAACTTGAAAAAACCAATATGTTTAACATGGCTGCAGAGTGAGGGCAACTGGAAGCAGGATGTTCAGGGATGACACATGACAAGGTTAGAATAGAATAATGCTTTCTTGAGAATAACTGATTGCACCAACAGGTGATGTGATCATATGGCATGGCCATGCTGCATGGGTAAGTAGTTTACTGTTCAGGTTCAAAGTTCTTGAAAAATAATTGGAAGGCTGAAAATGAAGTGTTAAGAGGAAGCAAGAAGGATCTGAATGAACTATTATTTAAAACAGAATACGATGCCACATAGAGAGAAATGGCAAAACATGATTCAAGTGGCTACCTTTTATGGCAGCGCTTTTTGGTACCCGATTGTATATGCCATCTTGTGTACCTTAGTGTATAGCATCGTTTTTTTATATTTATAAAATCTACCAATTTACTTATCAAGAAAAAGATTCAAGTGGCTGGACCACAAACATTCATAATCACATGCTACGGTGGAGACAAGATTGTAGTCAGTGAACTAGAATAAAAAAGATGAAAGGACATGGACACGGCTTTGCTGATGACAAAAATCTACAAAAAGAGACAATACAACAAATATGGCAAAGCTGTGGTCCATCATTTTCCAAAAAAGGATCCAAATACCACATTTGTGGAAAAACCATCATTTCGAATGGTGAACATGGAACTGAATATCATAGGAAATTATGATTAAGAATTTTACTTTGCATTTGGGGGAAAATTGGAGGAAATGCTTCAAATCCTGTCAATGATGAAATATTGATAATCTCTAAACAAACATTACATTAATTATCTGCAATAAGACAACCTTAGATCATAAATTGCTTGTGGGAAGTTAAAATGATATTATAAAACATGAATAAGGGATTCATAGTTATGATTCCATACGACTATTAAGTTGAGCATAATGCAAAATAGCATTTAAACCATAATCACAAAAATAAGATGTCAATCTTTTGTTTCAATAAGAGGCTCAACAAAAATAGTTCAGCAAAAGTTCTGAAATTTGAAAATCAACAATGATCTACTTCATTTTCCGAACCTTTAAATCTTGCAAAATGTTACATGTAGAAAGCAGTTTGCCTTTTCCTTTCAAATCTTGCAATGGAATTAGGTTGGTTTTTTTCTTTCTTTTTCCTTTTTTTTTTTTTTTTTTTTTTTTATGTATTATAGGCAAACAATTAATACATAGGAATCGGGTTGGCATTTATAAAATATTTAACAAATCAAGCAATTAGAATTTCCTCTTGGTCTTCTCTATTAGAAATAACCCATTTCCAGAAAGAGGGGAGAGGAGGGGGGCAGGAGGAAGGAAATCAACCAACTGAATTTTCAGGTTGATGACCATTATAACCCATCGTGTGGGATTCATAAACAACGTACCCATCTTGTGGGGTTCATAGACAATGTGCAATCTTTTATTTTCTCAATGAGAAGCAACTGTTTTCACAATAATAAGTTAAGGCCTATAAGCATTTCCCAAAGTTAAATACAAGAAAATAGTCCCATGCCATTTGTATCAGTAGCTTTTTATTTAATGATATGATAAGTGATCATTCAATATATTAGCACTTACATCTTTCATAGGAAATCCTTCAACAGTATGGCTCATCCTTGAATTAACTGCTTCAAGCTTCATTGACAGGAACTACAGCAACCAATTTATAAAGCAAAAATTCAGGTCCAGAAGAGTTGAAGGACAACAACATAAAACAAGCCTAAGTATTCACAGGAAATAACGATAGATACCTCAACTTGACGCTGTAGTGACTGGATGTAGTTGATTATCTCATCAAGGACAAGTGCTTTTCCAATAACCTAATCAAATGAAAAATGCCCCGACATATAGTCGATAAGAAGAGTATTTAGTTCAAAAGAAATTGAAATTATAACTCTCATTAAAACCTTGGAGTATTTACTAAAACATATTTAAAATAACCCTAACCATAAAATTATAAAAGGGGGAAATAGAACAGAACCAAGTCTCCACCTTGATAAAAAATCTCTTCCTATGCCAATATTCTTAAGATATAGGACTAGCAAAACAAATCAAGTAATAACAAACACCTTATTACATCCAGGAACCAAATCTTGAAGCATCTTCATCCTCTCACTGATCTTTTCTCTCCTAGCCTGCCAAGTATAAACTATTTATGTAAGCAACATCTTCCCAGATCCCATTGATAATCTATGTTATACTTCATCACACATATCAAATACAATTGGAATATGATGTTAACATTAATATAAACCGATACTCCTATGCATCGGCACCTGGATCTAGAGTTCCATGAAAGTCCTATTCGCTTTAATTTAGGCATTTGAGGAACAACCAAAAAGCAGAAGATCAAGAGCGTATAGAACTGCATTACTCGCTCTGCTAGACTATGGCTATCAGTAGCTTGACCCCTTCTTGCTCTCACATGGATATAGTCTTGCTTAGACTGCTCAGCAGGTTTAGATTCTTCAGCGGGCTTTTCACCAGCCACTGAACTAGCTTCTAATTCTGCTTTTGAACCACCATTTTCATCAGGAGTTCTTGATATTTTCATACGTTTACCATTCGATGCATTCTGTTTTGACATGAAAAGGGGGAAAATCATTACTACCAAATTAAAAAAACAAACCATTCAGTATCATACATCTCAGTTCTAGAAAATCATAAATTCCGCACCATTAATTGACCATCAAAATTCCCATTGTCAAAGGCAAATCACAATACAAAATTGAATTGCAAGAAATTATTCCCAGATCAATGGTTATGGTTCGTCAAAATTTCCCACGTACTAATTACCAAAATGTCAATTTTGGTTGCTGAGAAAATGTAGGAAAAGATAAGGAATCGAAATTTCTAGTCTTAAGATCCTTGTTATTTACAACCCAGAAAATAAAAAATTAAATACAAGTTTAAAAAGTTTTTTTCATTTTCCCTCCCTACATAGAAAAATGAAAAAGGAGACTCCCGTTAGAATTGAAATAGAGAAGTGAATACCAACCATGCCACTGCCACTACTAGTAGAAACAATCTTGGAAGACTCATCCTCCGAACTCACATCCCTCCTCTTCCTTCCACCGCCACGACTCCCACTCTGCTCCGTCACAGTCGATTCATCAACAGACACGTCACGATTTGCAGAGCTATCTGCAAATTGACCCATAATTTGGCCAAAATTAGCGATCCTGAGACCCAACCCGGCAGTGGGTTCCCCAATTGCAGAGGCGGAGTTGACGGGAAAAGGCCAAATCTCAGCTAGTGAGTAGGCGGAGGGATTGGCCGCAGAGAAGGAAGACTCATTGATGAGTGGAGGATCCATTTGAACAACCCAGAATTCATAAAAGGGGCTTCCAATTCCAAACCCGAGTCTGAGAACTGGGTGAAAGACTGAGTTTGATTCTAGGAATTTCGAAGTGAATAACTGGGTGTGTCGTTGTATTTAAGAAGAGAATTGGGGGTGAGTCCAGAGAAAATTGATGATAATGAAAGAGAGTGAGACAGACATTAGAGAGAGAAAGTAGAGAGAGTGAAGAACCCACAATAAGGAGATACAGATGGGGTGTTTGGTTATAGGGGTTGTGATGCCTCCGATCAGGACAGGGTCATCATACACTGGGTTAACCACATCCGAAGAAAAATAATTTTAATTCCTTTATGTTGGTTAATATAGAATAATAAAAGAAATTCTTATCCGAATCATTTTTTTTTTTTATGTCAATTTGATTCTAAAAATGTTTTTAATTTTTTAAAAAATATTTTCTAAAATTATTATCAAATAAATTAAAATAAATAAATAAATATCACATTTACTTAAAATAAATTATTTGAAAACATTTTTTCATTAAAAAATAATTAAAATTAAATAAAAAAGACCGAAAAAAAAGAATACATATAAATTGTAAAAATAAGATAAAGCTAAATTTAATAAATATGTATTTAAAATTTGAATAATCTTTTATTTGTTTAACAAAATTAGAAGGGTGAATGAAAATTTTTCTTTGTTTTTTTTTTTTAATTTTCAGCTTTAAATAAAAGCTAACATTCAAATTATAATTTTCAAAAAATATCATTATTAAAATACTTTAGGCATATGAAAGATAATAATAACGTTAAAAACATGTTTAATATCCAATTTATTAAAAGAAAATTCAAATAATTTTTAAATATTATAAATTTTTATAATTATTTCATACTTTTTATTTATTAATTTTTATTAAAATAAATAAATAAAATTAATTTTTTAAAACAACTCATAAGAAGTCTTAATTTGAAAAATAAATAAATAAATAAATGAACAACTCATACAAAAAGACAATTTTGGGAACTAAATTCAAAATGTAATAGATTTGTTGGGATTTCGGAGTAGTGCGCACTGCACCCGCTGCGTTCTCTAGTCTGATGAGAGTTAGGCTTTCCTAGAGCTCCAGTCGCGGCCGTAGATATATGTATGTACACGCTTCATATGTTTTCTTTCTACTTTTTAATTGCCCAATGTATTTGACCTAATTACGAAAATATCAAGACCAAAATCATACTGGATGTGGCGAGTATCATCCTCTGTTTCATACTCGCACGCTTGTGCTAGGATTGTTAAGGTATTTTTACCGAGATTTTAAAAATGCCCTGGCAGAATCACTTCCTAAATTGAATGATAGATAATCTAATTTGATATAGCCAAGTTGGGTTTGATTGCAAAATTCTAATTTTTTTGAAAAATAAAAGAAACAAAATTCTCTAAATTTTTTTTTAAAAAAAAAACTAATAAATTTAGGGTCTATTTGGCAACCATTTTTAAAAATAATTTTCAAAAACAGTTTTTAAAAATAATTCTCAATAACAATTTTTAAGAACAAATTTTGAAAAATTGTTTTTTGATGTAGTGTAAAAAAAAAAATCTGTTTAAAAATCTAAAATATTTTTAACATGTTGTTAATATTTTTAAATATATTTTAAAAATAATTTTTATATCTAGTATTTTATTTTTAATCATTATATATATTTTTATAATTAGTTTTTAAAAATCAAGTAAAAATAAATAAAAAATAATTAAAATATGTTATCTGAAAATACTTTATTGAAACAGAAAATATTTTTTAATTATCAAACATATTTTTATAGTTTTTGTTATGAAAAATAAAAAATTGTCGTTCAAAATAGCTAAATTTCATATTCAAATCATTTATGGGTCCAATGCCAAATATGTAAAATAAACACAACATGAGTGGCAAATTTATGAAAATTTCCTTTTTATTTTATGAAATCAAATGGTTTAATTTCATATTCAAACCAATGTGGGTCCAATGCCAAATTTTATGTAAATAAGCACAATGTGAGGGGCAAAGTTATGAAATATCTTGTTTGCAAAATTTTCTTTAGACATGTACCTAATTAATTTGTATTGTTTTATGATGGGACTAGGAATTAAATGATTAAGATAGTCCTAAAATTGATTGTGATGAACCTTTGGATTAAGCCTCATGATATGTTGCACCTTACATAGTCTAAATAATTACACATAACAAACAAAGTGTGTTCATGAATTTGTTTTAGCTTGTATATATATTTTTTGAAACCGACAATTTGATATAATAATAAATGAAGAATCGGGTTTTTTTAAATGTCAACTTCATCAAACTTCGTAAATACACTTAATCGTGCTTTTTATTTATGTAAAGCGAGAGCAAAGAGTTTGCAAGAAAAATATAGTCAAGATTCTTAAGATGGTGTAAATGATATCGGAATAGAAAATAAGAATTATTAACATATTTAGATTATCTTTTAAAGTAAAAATAGAAGTAAAAACTTCATTATTTTGAAAAACAAATCTCGTTCATATTAAGATTTTGATTTTTCTCTTATGCATGGTAAATACTTTTATTCTTAATTTTTTTTTATTCCTATTCTCATTTATCAAAACACATCTTTTATCTCTATTCGGATTCTCCTGTGCCAAACCTTGGTATAGGAGAATAAGAATATGGTATTTGATTTATGAGAAAAAGAACGGAAGTAAGAAAGTGAATCATGATACCATGAATAGAATCGGAATCAAAATCTCAAAGGATTAGGATTTAGTTCTCCTACTAATGAATTTTTTTTTTTTTGTTCCTATTCTTGTTTTAAGAAACAATCCAAACACATTAAGGAATGAAAATAAGAAATCATGGACATGAAACGAGAGGAGTTGGTTTCCAATCTCATTCTAAGGAGGGAGATTGCCGGTAAGCAAAGGATTGACAATTTCAGAGACGTAGAAGATAAAATCTTTGCATTTGCTTTTGTAAAAAACTAGTGCCTAACTTGGCTAGCAAAAGTATAAGATTTAGTTAAGCACATAGTGTCACTAGAAAGGGTCTTCTAGCCATGCTTAACGTGGCATCACCAATGTGTGGCTCTGCTTGTTTTCACTACAAACATTGACTGGTATATTTTGTGTTAGTGATGGCTATTGAGATGACTAACACCTTCCCACAACTCTCTCAATGTGGGTTTTCAGCACATGCCCAAAAAGCAATTTGGTGTAAAAAGCAGTGAGAGTATCATTTTCATGGTCATCTGTTGTCCACATCGCATAAAATACATAATCAAAATACCCACAAAGAGTCATGCTACTAATGGGAAAAATGCCCACTGTTACATCAAGTATGGCACCATGCCATCACCTCCAAGACCATAAGAGAAGGTTTGTTACCAGCGGTGCTTAATGGCAAATGGCTGAGAGGAGGAGATGCCCATGAAGTGACCCTAACCCAGAACTTGTCTATACCCGGAATTCAACAAGTTCCTTTCACCAAGACATTAGTTCAATTGGGATTATGATGGGGTCTGGTTGGTAGGTTTGGGTTTGGATTCTTATGGGAATTGGTACTATTTTCCAATGTCTTAGCCACAAGAAAGATAAACAAGGAAGAAACCAAGTTTTTATGTGGAAAGGGTCCAGGTAAAATGTGGTGTAAAAGCAAGTTACAAGGAAGGCTGTTTACCCATTTGTGTCCAAGGATTGTCCTATAGAATTTAAGAAAAATAGTATGCCAATGCCTTTTTCATGAAAATTGTCGCCTCTGTACATACCATTGAGCTAGTCAATTTTTCCCCTGCAGGACTATATGTGGTAGCAAGGCTAATGGATACTATTAGCTAACTTCTCACAAGTCACAAGCTTAAACTTCTGGGAAATGGGGTTTGAAGTTTGATTACTTGCATGCTTTAAGTTATGGGTTCAGTGCCTCCTCTATTTGTTTTGAAGCAGATGTGAGAGTAGTTGCTTAGTTTTTATCGGTTGAGCTTGAGGGATAAGACTCTTCCTAACATTTGAGACCTTGGCTACCCCTTGAGGGCCCTCACTAACAGAGCCATGATGCCCCACTTCTTGATTGGCTGGTACAAAGGCCCCCTATGCCCAAGCTGCATAAACTCATTGGGTCCCCATACAACCCTCAAAAGGTCAGATAATGAATGTCCTTTGCGGCACCCAACAATGATCAACACTGTAAAATTGAAAAAAAAAATGAAGAAAGAAACAGGAAACCTAATCACACTAGCGTGTCTGGGTGCTATGATTTTTGGTGGACTAGTCATTCAGAGAAGTCCACCAGAAGCGAAGCTGAAAATTGTGGAAGAAACAAACTATAAGAGAAGCTGGAGGCTTCTGGAGATTGAAGTAAGTCCAGGCAACTGCTTTCTTGGATCAATACAACTATAATAAACATTTTCTTATGACAAGTCAAAGAAAGAATGTGCATTCAAGTATCACATTAATTGACCATTGGATATGGTATACAATAATCATGTGTAGGGACATGACTCCTTTATCATTCTCAGACTGAGCTGCCTGTGAAGTTATTGAGTATTAGGGCATTGCCCTTTCTCTGGGTAACCAGACCTGGGCTGTTTTAATGAGTAATAACACCAAGCATGCCATGTCTATTAAGGAGTGACACTGCAATCGATCATCACCCCATTAAAAAGGAAACTCACCAGTGATGGAATTGGTAAGGCGATGTGAAAATTTTACATTTGTAAAATTTGCAAGTGAACAGTTTGGGATTAGTACAGGAAAAATTGGACCAGAAGTTGCATTTTCACATGAAAGCTCATCCTTTCGGTTGTCAAAAACTGAAAACTCTTCCCTCCAAGGTTTTATTTTTATTTTTATTTTAGTGGCCATTGTAGGATTGCCATATAACCTTACCTGTGATTCAATGCTGAGAATATTGATCACTCATATTATCTACTCCATGGAGGAGACAAACCAGAGGACTTTCCAATGAAAATGGCTCACATGGTTTCATGAGGACATGGAGTCTGAAAATTTGGGATTTACCACCCTGGTATTCATGGATTCACGAGCCATGCTTCCTTTTTCTTGTTAGGACCATTCCTCAGGCATTGGACCACCCTAGGTTTGCTTTATCGTTACTCCACCACATCACCAATGTAAGAAGTCACTTCATGGACTGAGCATTCAAGTTGTACAGTGCATATATTTCAATCAAGTAAAGAGGAAAAAAAAACTAGAAAGTTGAAAGATGATCTAATTGCATAATGCATAGGGGCTGGTAGTAAATGGGTTATTATATTATATATCTAAACCCTGAAAGTATACAACTCAAAAAGGTTTCTTTTGATGACAAGAGAACAATGGAAAGAAAGAAGTCTCCTATGCATTCCTGAGAAAAACCATGTACAAGCTGCAGAGGAGACAGCACTAGCGCTTGCTTGGCTCTTGGTTGTCAAAATTTTTCTATACCAGAAAGCTGTGAGATCTTAGCTTCCAAGTTGTCCACCTCAATCTGCTCTCTGTACAGCGGTCTTAAACAAGAGGATATACAACTTGTGATCCATTGCGAAATACATAAACCCTCCAACTGAATGTGTTACAAAGGACCCAAAGCTTGTCCCAACAATACAATGCCATGCTGGTCCATATACCCCATCAAATTCCTGCAAAAAATCATAACCCCCACCATACCATATACCCTTTAGTCAATCACTGACCCACAATTCAAAAACTAGACCCAAGAAATGGAAAACTTGAAAATTTGAAACACCCATGTAATCAAAATCCCAAGAATGATCAATTTGAAGTGCCATTAGGTACCTTCTTTAGAGTCATGGCAAGGGTCTTGGAAGTGAACTTCTCCAAGCTGTCATAAGCATTCCTTGCACAATCCACAGCATGGATCTGCATAAAGGGTGGCATGTCAACAGACACAACTTTCACCCCAGTGCTGGCCAAGAAACCAGCTAACTCAACTTGTGAGCTGCAGAAAGATCTTCTCCTGCCAAGCGAAAAAGAAGGCCGCCTCATGATATCATGTCCATGTCCCTGTAGAGATTCTTTTTCTTTGGCTACTTTCAATACTTTGTTGATATCATTGACTTCTTTAGAGGACAGTTTCTTGATATCGCGCCTGTCCTGAGATTCTTTCTTCTCCTTTTCCTTCTTCACTGGAGACTTCTTCAGCCTCTCCTTGCTTTCAGCTGGGGGTGGTGCATCCATTTTTGCTGCAGGCGCTGCGTGCTTGCGGTTTGGCTTGATGATAAAAGCATTGGAGGAGTCAGCACCTATGAGGGAAACTGTCATGGCCTTAGCCTGCAAACGGGTGTCCACACGAGGCGGCGGATTCTTGGCATTGAGGGTAGTGTGGAGTTTGTGCCGGGAGAAGTGGTTTGAGATTTTGTGGGCAGAGGGATCTGAGAGAGCAGAGGTGGAGGAGGGGGTGGAGGAGGATTTGGGGTGCTTTTTGCGTGTGGGATCCATGGATGTCTTGGGATCTGAAGCTTCTAAGATGCACCTGTGGGTGGGGTGGCGTGGGATTTTGTGGATAAATGAGGGGAAATGGTGGAAGCCTGGCTGCCTGGGAGGTGTGGTTAGGGGGTGGTGGGGTTCAATGGATTTGGACTTATGTGATGAGTCACGGCTTTCTTGTTTGGTCTACGGTCTACCATATGCTGCTGCAGCGACGGAAGAGGAGGAGAGGTCTGTTTTGCGGTCAGTTGACTGTTATCTACTTACCTTTTCTCCAACAAGAATTGGGATTTTATTTATTCATTTTTAATACATCCAGACCAAATACAAATTTCCAGCACAGGAGCCCTGCCCCATCTCCAATCGCATTCACGTGTAACCTGATTTATGAATTAAAACACTTACGGGGTACATGGCTCAAGCACAGAGAAAAAGTTTGAAATTTGCTTAGTTGGGGCTTTTATTTATGGGGGGCACAAGTACATTGAAATTTTGCAGGATTTCCTCATCATAGCTAAGGAGATCGACTGTGGAAGCCCAGAGAAAAGGGAAGTCATCAAAATTATGTATGCCTGGGAGGTACTCCTCTTGGGTTGGGGGAATTCATGGCTAGTTTCTATTGTAGGCAAGACAATTGGGGCCTTCAATCAATCAACAATCCAATAATCATGACGAAATAATCCGGATTTAAAAGCTTGACGTTAAGATCCAAAGTTGAAGATACTGATACCAGAAATTGATCCATCGAATTATATACATATAATTAAATAAATAAATAAAGGACAGAGCTAACATGCATAGGAATGGGGTCAATGCACACCACTGACACGCCGAAAAGGCAGGATCAAATGACCATAACTATATGTTTCATAGAGAAGAATATAGCTCCCTTGGTCTTGCATATATTTTACCACTTTGTGTCCTTCAATACCAATTTGGAATAGAAGCCTTACCAGTAACAACCATTCATGAAGTTGCAGAGAGAACATTAAACAAAACTGAGAAGCAAATACAACCAAAAGCATACGCAACAGCAAAAACAAAACCAATACTCATCTTCTACTCATATTTAAATCAGAACACATGTGGTGTCAGATTTACCACCTTCACATGCCATTCTATCACAACCAAAGGTTACTTTACGTTACTTTAAACAATCTAAAGAGACAAGGAACATTGCTTTAAACAATATATAATGCATGAGAGTTACTTTCAACTGTATCATAAAGGAACCAACCTTAATTCCCCCTCAAATTATTGGTGAATACCTGCACTTTAGAAGAATTACTTGTAAATTGCTTCATGTTTTTAGTAAAGGAACATGGTTCAGAAACTTCTAAGAAAACAAAGTATGACACAATGTAATCTATGAAACAGTCTCATCAAGTACCTTTCAGACAAAGCTTGAAGCAGAAGAAGTTAGGGAGCAAAGAATGATATCATTAAAAAGTAGCATTTACAGTGATCAAAATTCATAAAATTCTAGAGAATAGAAGATCTACAACCCACTCAAGACATTATTTCTTTGGACAATATTTACAGCTTAAAATTTGTATGAATCTTCAAATTTGGGGATTTTTACAACATTGGAACTGATGATTCATGAACTAGTTTACCTTTGAGCTGCTTCTATTCAAAATTAAATTTAATAAATAAAATAAAAACAAAAAAACAATTAGCAGATTACATCCAGTTTCAATTCTTTTAAGACCTAATGAGCCAAGAACTTGACACTAGAAAGAGGTTTTCTTGTCCCACTACATAAAAAACTACGAAAAGGTAGCAACAGTGTTCAACAAAGATTTCATGCTAAATCAGAGGTACCAAAGATAATGCTTGCATGAAACCTCCAGACTGCATGCAGAATAGCTTCTAATTCCATGGACTTGGCAGCCGAGCATCTCGAAAAACTGAAGTACCACCAGATGCTGCAGGGGAAGGAGAGGAGGCAATGTAATTTGTCCCTGATACAGATACAGTAGGCAGATTTGCAGGATGACTTTGGTGTCCTATGGGTGCAAAGCGCGATGGACTACCAGTTGCCCGTGATGGATGTGGAACCTGAATAAAAATGCAACAACTGAAAATGAATATCATCATAAGATAATCAAAGCAAAATCTTCACACTAAAATGTGGCCTAGCAAGAGTTTATGGATTCTGATCAATTTAATATATCATAAATTAAAATATAATAATATATATATATTATTATATTTTTATCAGAATCACAATATGTTACTTATTACATATCTGCATCCTAATAATAGATTATTCATGGCGTGAATGTGTTCATGCATGCATATTTGTGCTTTTCCATTTTTTGCATCTTTAAAGTGATAGATATTCAAGTTGCAATGAGTTAGCTGAAGCTCTGCTTAATTAAGATATATTTGTTCAACTTCGATCCTCAAAAGTTCACATTTCAGTTCAAAGCACTGCTAAGCAAATTGAAGTTCATGGTCTGCAGCTAGTGGTACATTTTCTATCTCCATTTAACAACCCAAATATCAAACTTGCTTAGCTGCAATGACCTGGCAATTGTTGAAGGTCCCTTTGTGCTGCCCATGGCTAACCCTGAAATCAGTTATCCAGAAGTTCTCCATATATCTAACTAGGGCACTACATGTGCTTGATCTTGATTTTTTTTATTCCTATCTTATTTCTCTCTCCCTTGCCTCAATCATTTCATTTTCTGAGAGTACCGCTCCTTAGTCAATAGAATCAAGCATACGCATTAATCATGTCCACTAAATCGCCTGTCCACCGTAACTTATGCCAATACTCTGGACACTCCCCAAACATGTCATGCCTGCTCAGAATGAAATGGTTCCTTATCAAAATTCTTCCAGACTCCAGGAGGTTTGCAGCAGGTTGACCCTCTCTCACCTTATTTTTCTGTATTAGTTATGGAAGCTTTGAGTTGTCTAATCTTGAGTTCATCGCTTCAAAGTCAGGGATAGATGGGAAGAAGGTTACCAAATCTCCCACCTCCTGTTTGCAGATGATACTCCTCTTTTTTGAGAGATAAATTTGGATCAACTTAGATATTGGAGGTGTATTGTTATTGGCTTTGATGTTGTGTCAGGCTTAAAAATTAATCATCAAAAGAGTGAGCTCTTTCCAGTGGGGGATGTGGAGGAAGTGGACAGTTTGGCATCTTTGCTGGGATGCAAGGTTGGGTGGTTCTCTACTTATTTCGGTTTGCCCTTGGGAGCACCTCACAAGTCTTCTATTGTGTGGGATTCTGTTGAGGAAAGGTTTAATAGAAGATTGGCCTCTTGAAAGAAGCAGTAATTGTCTAATGGTAGTAGATTAGTTCTTATTAAGAGCATCCTCTCAAGCTTACCAATCCACTTTATGTCCCTCTTTGCTATTCCTAAGAAGATAATAAACAAATTAGAAAATATTCAAAGAAATTTTTTGTGGGGAAATCTTTGGGAAGGCAACAAGATGCACTTAGTGAGTTGGTCTAAGGTTTGCAAGGAGTTTCAAGGTTTGGGTATTAGAAGATTAGAGATACTCCATCGGGCCTCACTTAACAAATGGTTGTTGTGGTTTGCTCTTCAGAGAGAAAGCTTATGAAAGAAAATCATTGAAAGGAAATTCGGGAAGATGGAAGGGAGGTGGATCTCTTGTGAGGTGAGGGAGTCTTTTGATACGAGTCTATGGAACAACATTAGAAAAGGTTAGTAGGATTTTAGCCATAGGACAATCATCTGGGTAAAAAATGGTAGAAGAACAAAATTTTGGAGGGACAATTGGGTGGGGGAGATCAGTCTAAAGAAGCCTTTCCTCTTCTGCTTAGTTTAGCTTCACATAAGAATGCCATAGTGGCAAACCTATGGGAAAGGGGAGACAATGGAGGTCATTGGTTTTTTTTTTTTTGTTTTTTTTTTTTTGATAAGTGTAAATGTATTAGAATAAAAAGAAGTATACATGATGTATATAAAGGAACCAAAAAACCCAAAAAAAGCACGAGAATACAAAAAACATTAGTCATGCCCTACAAAGAGCCTATCCAGTCCACAAACTCTAACAATGATAAAGATCCGCCCCGAATATACATTCTTATCCACTCCCAAAACAAATACAAGAAAGAACTCATAATTGTTTGATCCACACATTCATAGTTATCAAAAACTCTCCTATTTCTTTCCCTCCATAAGGTCCAGAACACGCATAATGGAGCAATCTTCCAAACCTTTTTTATTTTTTTCCCAACAGAAGAACATGCCAACTAAGAAGAAACCCTCTAACAAAAGAGTGTATTACCCATTGTACACTAAACAGAGCAAAAATCAACTACCACAAAACACTTGTTTTTGTTCAATGAAGAAGAATGTGATCACACGTTTCTTCTTCTTCTTTGCACATGTAGCATTTGTTGGGAATCCTCCAACCCCTCCTAAGCTAATCCAAGGTCAAAATCCTGCCCCAGGTTGCCTCCTAAGCAAAAAAGCTAACCTTCACTGGGACCCAAGAATGCCAAACAATGTCATGAGGGAAAGGCTTCATTCCCCCATTCACCAAGGAGTATTAAATTTAACAGAAAAGTTACCATTCTTTGACCCTAGCCACACCATAGTATCCTTAGAGCCCAATCTAATGGAATGGTCATAAAAATCTCTCAGAAAAAGTAACAACCTCCTCCAATTCCTAATCATGCAACTGTATAATAATCCTTGGGCTCCAATTACTATTGTCCCAAACATCCTTCACCCAAGCATCTTTTGAGGAGGCTATGGAATAAAAGGTCGAGAATAAGTCCCTCAAGGTTGTGTCTCTACACCACTTATCTATATAGAACTTCACCTTGTTGCCAGACCCAACCTCAAAACCTATTTTTTCTTTAAGCGCCTCCTAACCACTTCTAATTGCCTTCTACATCCCCACTTCATACCCCTCTCTTGCTTCTTTAGAGCACCACTCCCCTTCTTGTTGCCGTACTTCCCTACAATTACTCGTTTCCAAAGAGGGTTCCTTTCACACACAAATCTCCAAGACCACTTTCCCAAGAGAGCTTTATTAAGCACTGAAAGGTTTTTGATGCCTAAACCCCCATTTTGTTTTTCCAAGCAAACAAATTCTTTGAAGGAACTCATTACCTCTCTTTTCACAAAATCCCAACAACACTGCTAGAAAGCTATGGTGAAACCATCCGGTCCAAGGGCTTTATCCCCACTTAAGCTAGACAAGGCAGCTAGGACCTCTTCCTCCAAGAAGGAGGTCTCCAATGCTTCAGATTCAACACTAGACAAGGAATCAAACTACAACCCGCTAATGCTCAGTCTCCATTCCCTCAGCTTTGCTAGGATTCTACTAAAATCATTTACTACACCTTCATTAATGCTTTCCTCCTCAGTTAACAGTTCCCTATCCATCCTTAACTTGTCCAAAAAAAAAAAAATTCTTCTTCTAGCATTGGCCATTTTGTGAAAAAACTTTGTACTCTTATCCCCCTCTTTTAGCCATAATTCTCTAGATTTCTATCTCCAGGAGATTTCCTCCAAATCTGCTCACTTTTTGAAATCTTCCACCACCATTCTACACTATGTTTTACAAATCAAAAAATTAAAAAGTTCCAAGTAGTTCTAACAATTGACAAAAGTATTTGGAGTAGTTATTATAGTCATACTATTCAAGATCCCTTTGTTTGCTTCATATACTAATATTTGCAAGATTCAGCCATAACAATATTTTAATTACTCTTAATACACACACACACACACATACAAGCATATAAATTCAGAAGTATAATAAATTCTTCACATGATCACATAAAATAGATGAATTGTCCTCCCCCCAAACAAAAAATAAATAAATAAAAAATCCTACCATAAAACTAATGCCAGGATCAGCATTTGGCAAATATGAAATAGATATAAGAAGAGACGTAAAGATGTCTAAGATGAACTGCAGCATGTTTTGCAACCTCAATGATATGATACTGAAAGAACTTACTGCATTATGTTGAATGTAAGGCCTTCTAAGAGGAGAATCTGAAGACGGTGATGTACTGCTCATTCGAAGCAAATGGCGAGAATGCATATTATGGTTTGAACTATCATCAGGTTCACCACCTTCCATCTCACCACCAAGGTTTGCATCTGAACCCAACCTGGGAGTAACTTGACGAGTCAATGATCCAGAGTCATTTGTAGTATCAATATGAAGTGGACCAGATGGGCGAATTGTCATTCCTTGCATATTATTCCGTCTCTTCAATTCCTCTTCTGCATTCAAGATCTGTGAACCACCAATAATTAGTTTCCCAGTTATCAATCATGGTTTGAAAAAAATGTAATCCTAAAATTCAAAAATAAACTCCAAAGCCAGGAGTTGATGTCATAGCACCTGAGATCTCTACTCCAGCATTGATTTTGGAGAAAGACTGGGGAAAAAAAAGGACAAAAGCTGACCTGCTTCAGCACTTGTACTAAATTATGCTTCTTTGCATTCAAAATTTGCAACTTCTCTTCAATCTCCCTTTTCCTTTTCTCCTGATCATTTACTGCATCCACATTTTTGTTTGCCTAGCAAGTAAAAATATACCCAAACCAATAAGAATATTGTCATAAATGAAAAGGAAGGATAAAAGAAAAAGGTGGTTTGAAAGCATATTCAAGATATCACACAAATCTTTCAAATTGAACAGTACAAAATGGCACTCCTACCATTTATACTACAATGATTTGTGTCGGAAAATCTGTCAGTTGGAAAAATCTTCCAACTTGGGTGGCAGATTATTGAAGATTTTTCCCACCCATATGAGATGTAAGAATGGTATAGTTGTACATAGAATCTCCTAGGATTTTTTTCTTTCTTGGCATTCTTCACTTATTTTATTTATCTTTGATAGCATAATCATAGGCCTTATTTCCTAAGCTATCTTTATACAATCATTCTCTCTCTATATATTTTTTCATATGTAATCCTATACAATAAACACAACAGAAAGTATTTTCACAAATGCTTCTAGATCTGAATGAGAACAATTTGGCATTCCTCCCATTAAACTACAGGTACTAAAGTACAGCCAAGGACGGTTTTTGGACATGTATTCCATTGTTGGAATCCTTGCGCCAATCTTAGGGCTCAATTCCTCTAGTAAGTCTCAAAGGTAATTCTTCTACTACTTGAAAATTTGTGCTTTTATGTTAATTCTTTGGTTTAATAAGTAATGTGTTAGGATACTTGCCTTTATTTTCATATTCCCTTCTTATAAAAAGAAATAAAACCTTTTATTTAGCCTTACTTATTTCATAAATATTTCGTCTCTTGTGCCTTTCTTTAGAGCCATTACATAGTCCATTATTTGAGTTTTTATTTCTATCATGTGCATCCATTCTAGAAGAAATTTGGTATTAATTGAAGTAATTCCATTTTATCTCAACATTAACTCGTTTCTAATAATTTGTCCTCATTTCCATTTTTTTCTAGACCTTTGTTCTTACTAAACATGAAGGTCGCTGAATTAGAACAATCCCATTTCGCCCTTCAAATGGGTATACAAAACCTTATAATCACTGTGAAAACCCTACAAGCCAATCTAAAAGAGATGAAAGATATCATGACCAAACTGGCTATGAACCTAGGTCATTTGTTGAAAAATCTTGGAAAGCATCATGAGGAGGAAACAATATATGAATCTACACTAGAATGAAACCCTAGTCAGTACTTAGAGATTCTCAAGAAGGATTGCCACCTACACCCCTAGGAAAACCACCTATACACAATGAGCCAGTCAATGGTAAAACCATAGACAAGGATGATGATTTTACAAGGCTGAAACTTTTGTTGTCCCAATGCAGGAAACTTTGTGCACTTATCAAAAACAAAAAAAAAATGCTGGAAACTTTGTGCATGTGACACCTAACCATTATAGTGGCACATAAATCTTATCTCTTCTTCTCAGTCTTTTTCTTTCTTTCTTTCTTTTCCCCTTCTCTCATCTTTTAAAAGGATTAAAGGAAGCCAATAAATCCCTTATTTGTAGAAAATTTAACCTAAGAATTGGATACAACACTCAACACTCATAAAATATACACCAAAGCATACCAAAGCCTATCAATTAAAAATCCAAAAGAATTGAAACTATCCTTAAATCTAAGTAGCCAGATTAAATGCAGATGGGGATCTGTCTTTCAAAGAGTTCTTGGAACACCAAAACCTCCCATCAAAATATGGTGGAGTGAACATTCCCCAAAACCGCCCGCATTCTGGTTATAAGGTCTTCCAATCCCTTTCTAAGTCTAAACAACAGCTCAAATCATAAGACTCCTTGATGTTATTGAAATACCATCCTCCTTCCGATCACCATACTTTCCCATGATAACTTTTTTTTTTTTGCCATAAATACTTTCCCATGATAACCTTTCAGCACAAGTTGTTCCTTTCTTCTGCAAACCTCCACAACCATCTAATTTCTCCCAACATAGTCCCCAACTTCACGAGATGAATCTTTCTATTTGAAGAATCCCCTCCCCAAAAGATAAGCCTTTGGATCCTTTCAAGTTTATTACATGGATTTATCACACCTAATACTACATTCCAACTCGGATTTTTCACGCAATTTTCAACACATTGCCAACAAAAACCTAACCATAACATTCGCAAACTATCAAATTCAACAATAATTCACTGTTATTTCAAAGTTCTTCACACGTAAAAAGCTACGCATAAGATCAATATTTAAGCCTGAGCAACATCAAATTAAACAAGAAAAAAATCTGATAAAAGCTACGAAAATTTCATACCTCCAAATTAGGGTTTTGCGAAACCGCCACGGCCTTTTCACCCTGGGAATTGCCATGGCCATCCGCGGGATCAGAAGCATTCTCCGGCACGATAGGGTTAGAACCAGGCGAAGATCCAGACACACCCACCGATTTCGCAACACAGTCATCACCATCCGACCCTTTTCCTTCTTTGCCCTTCCCATTCAGAGCAGGCTTCTCCTCTTCCTCCTCCTCTTCAGGATTGATCACCTTCGGTGGCTGCTCCTCTTGAGGCCGAGCGGGACAGCCAATGGCGTTGGTGGGTTCTTCTTCTTTCTCCAGCTTCACTTTGTGAAGAATGGGGTTAGGGTTGGAGGAAGTTCCGGCGGCAGAGCGGAGGCGAGATAAGGCGGCGGAACGGCGGGAGAGGAGAGAACGGAAATCTTTAAGGGAAATACCATTGGTTGGCATTAGCCATCGGCGAGTAACGTCGGGCACTCTGTGAAGGTTTCCTCGGTAGAGTGAGATTGCCACCATTTCTATCTGTCTTCGCTCCTCCCACACCAATTCTCCTCTTCGAGTTGCCTCTCATTTTTTTCAATCAAACTCAACCCCACCTTTTTTTCTTTTTTCTTTTTTTTTTTCTCTTTTTTTATTATTGGAAATTTCCTTTTAAAAAATTGGTTTATTTTTCTAATTACATGATAAATAAATAAATATTTTTAAAATTGCATCCTCTAAACTTTCTTAATATCCGTCATTTTATTGAAATTTTTTAAGATATAAACGCCCTTCGATGAAATCTCAAAAAATTAAAATCTATTGTATTTAGTCCTAAAAGTCCGAACATAACTCACGTATCCAACACTCAAAGTTTTGATATAAGTAAAACTATTATATTCAATTAATTGACAACTATTTTTTTATTCAATGAAATCCTTAATAGATTGAAATCCAAGGTAGAATCTTTTTTTGTCTCCTTTCCTACAACTCTTATTTTCTCATCAACCAAACAACTTCTAAAATACATGAAATCTCCGTAATCATCCTTTATCAAGTCTACTTCATGCTAAAATTGGAATCCTAACAACATAAAGGCTCATAACACCCTAAATTAAGAGTGTATTTATCAGTGATTCAAAAAAACATTTCTAGTTTTTCTAACATTTGAATGATAAAAATTTTCAAGTATTAAAAATGTTAGAAGCACTTTCAAAAATCATTGTCAAACGGGTATTAAATATATATTTGAAACTTGTCAAAGTTCAATTTTGTTGACTTCTTCCCAAGCCTCCTATCATTTTTCTTCCTTTCCAACACCTAAAATTCTTAGACAAATTAAAAATAAAGTTAACTCATACAAGAATAGAGTAAACATAAGGTTTCATAAAAACTTTGAAATTAACCACTTCAATTAAATGTTTTTCTCCATACCATTGATTAGCAAAATCAACATCGAGATTGATATGATTCAACCATGCCATAAAACATCTTTTTGGTCAAACATGAAGATTTTGAAATTATTTTAAGGCCTTTAGATTAAAATAAAGAAGTCAAACAATTAAATGTCAAAAAGCGGGGAATCATTTATGAGCTTAAATCTATTAAACATACATATGTTATATGCAAAGATTCATAAGAATGACAAGGAGACATTTCTTCATGAGATTACTATTAAAGGGTTAGGCGCTTACTTAAAAGTTCTTATCTTTATCTCTTGAACAAGGCCTTCTTTACGCTGTATCTTTCCTTCACTTTCTCTCACTTCTCTTCAACCAAACATCTATAATTTGAGAAAATATATTATTTCTCTCTCACTTGAGGTATGATTCTTATTTATGGTTTCTTTCAAAATTTATAGAGATCCAAATAATATATACTAAACAATCAATTTTCCTAAAAGTTTGATTGTGCAACATCGAATAAGAGAAAAAGGGATAGGATCAAGTCTGGGTCTTGTTCAAAAGGTACGATTACCACCAAACGAAATGATGGATCATCCAAATGATGATATTCGAATGATATAAAAAGGCTTGAGTTTGTTCACAAACCATATCTTCCTCTTCAAACCCAAAAGAAACCTAATCTTAATATCTAAGTCTTCCATCGCTATTCTAGTTTAATCTCAATTAAGATAAATAGTACAACTTTTCTACTATGATGAAACTAAATCACCCTTTCAATTCATGGCCTTGATGTTTTTCCGTCATCTTAAGCAGAAAATGTGTTGAAGAAATTAATGATAATGAAGAAAATGAAAAGTTCTATCACACAATATCAACTATAGACCAATAACAACAAACTTTTCACTTGTCATCTTTTTGAAGACATGAAAAAATATATTTTAAGCTTGATCTTTAGTGTTGAATTAGTATATGAGGCATGAACTTCTCTTGAAGAGTAATTCCTCCTCTTATAGTTGAAAAAAAAAGAATTTTGAAAAATATGTTGATGACTCTCTCTAAAAGAAAGAGGTCATGGTCTTTTAAAGAATAGAGACTTTAAGGATATGTGACAATCTTGCCTTAGTCAAAAAGCCAGTTTTTGGCCAAGAATGTTTTTCAATTCACTAATGACTTATGACAAAGGTATGAAAAATTTACACTTGCTATGCTCATTAAACCATCTTATTCTTTCTTTAGTCAATTCATATAAGCTCTTCAAGAACATGAGCAATCAATCGTACCCAAAAAAAGAAGAAAATATTCTTGAAGCATACACAAACTTTTCTTAGAACAATGTGATCATGGTCAAAGATGACAAAGGAAATTTCAACTCAAAAGGAAGAGACTTCACCCTTACCAAATATTACAACGCTCAAATTAAAACTCAAAATTGTGAGAACAATATTGGGCAAAACGATATCAAAATCCTATGTTTTATACTCATCATATTAAACTTGATTATTACTTTGTCTAAAAGAAGGCAACTATGAGCACTCTTGTGGCTAAATATGTTACCATGCATTCTCAGTTTATTGATATTTTTACCAAATATTTGCTAAATGATAATTTCACCATGTTATTGTGCATTCATATTCATTCTTACTCCAATTTAAGGAGCATATAAAGGAAAAAATAAGTGTATATATATATATATATAAATGAAAATAATCAAGAAGATATACAAAAGAGAAATAATGAAACAAAAACAAAAAATGAGCCCCATAGTAGGCACAAAACCGCTCTAATCAACAATTTCATAAAAAACAATCAAACATTAATATTTGATTCCCTTAATTTTAATATAACTCATCATAAGTAATAGAAAAAACATTTTCATCGTCAAATTATCAAACTCTTCAACACCAACCATTCATTAATATCAAGCCTACCTCTCTCAATTCATTCTCGTATTATATCATGTTATCGTATCTTAAGTTATATGCTATCTAATTTATCTTCTCATGGTATATTCTTAGTACATCATATTATCATACATCAAGTTTTGTATTATCTAACTTATATTTTCATGATAAAATCCCAGTTACCCTTCCCTTACATTTCCAAGTTTTCATAAAGTCGTCCCACAATTTCTTCCCATCTTGCAAAAATTGTATGACAACCAGAAAATTCATAATGAAATTTCATTCTTGTTCAAAATTAGGATTGTCATTCATATTTGATAGTATGACTGGAGTCTCATACAACCATGGTTGAGAGAATTAACCCATGATTGGGGTTGGATTCACAACCTTACGCATCTACATCATAAGATTGAAACAGCTGTAGTGAGCTTTATGCTCTATTCCGCTTTGAGTAAATAATTGGGTCGTTCCAAGCTTACTATATGGTTAGGCACAATTAGTCGTTTCCTGGAACCGGCCGACCACTTTACTTAAAGCGCCCTTGGCTAGTTCAGCCCCTATATCGCATGAGACATGGCAACTGGCGGAGCCGCAACGTAATGATGCAGGCAAATTGCATTGTGGGTTGATTTTTAACAATCTGATCTAGAGAAACATTAATGATTCGGATTGTTCACTTACCTTAAACCATTGAGCAGACAAATTCTAATGTGTGATTCCTTGAAGGGCTAACATTATAGTTCTATCAAATTAACTTAATTGGTGTGAATTCAGTAGTAGAAAGGTTCCTCCAGAAGGCTAGGGAACTCCAAGAACATATCGTTTTCTCGGTCTAGCATGGCTTCCAGAAATGAACTATCATAGGATGATGAAGCTTCAGAGGCGCCATTGCTAAGGACTGTGTCGGTCATCTCTTCAATTGGGTCAACTTGCCGTTGTCCATCTGCATTCGGCTCACTCTGCAGGTCCAAGTTACCCTTTGACATGTTTTCTTGCTCTTGCGGATCAGATGGTAAAAATGCATCCTCTAGAAGGAAGTCGCTCCAGCTAAATGTATGGAGTGACTTTGCTTTTGGGGTCAAGCATGTAGAAGATGATGTTGGTGACGACAATGAAGAGATGTTTCCATGGTGGATGCAACTTGAGGCTTCTGTGACCAGTTTTATGGCTTTAAGCTGAGTGAGAAGATTCATTGACGGGTTATCGTGGCTGTTACGATTGTTGGTCAAGAAGATTTCTTGAGCTGCTTC